>NW_022196900.1:16925649-16928401 GCF_008632895.1 Mastomys coucha | reverse complement strand
TCTCTCTCTCTCTCTCTCTCTCTCTCAAAACAGGACAGACACTACTTAAGCAACCTTGGTGCAACCTCTCAGAGGACAGTCATGCTAGGCTCCTGTGTGCAAGCACAACATAGCATCAGTAATAGTGTCAGGGTTTGGTCCCCAAAATGGAATGAATCCCAAGTTGGGATGGTCTCTGGAAGGCCATTCCTTCAGTCTAACCCCATTTTTGTCCCTGCACTTCTTTTAAACAGGAAAATTCTGAGTCAAAAATTTGAAGGTGGGTTGGTGTTCCCATCTCTCTACTGGAGGGCCTGTCTAATTTCTGAAGGTGGGTTCTTCAGGTTCCATATTCCCACTGTTGGTCATTTTGGCTAAGATCATGCTCATTGAGTCTTGAGAGTCCCTCACATCCCAGGTCTCTGGGACTTTCTAGAGGTTCCCCCTACCCTCTACCCCCACACCCCTCACTCCCGGCAGCTGCACATTTTCCATTCATTCTCCTGGTCCTCTGGGCTTCTCTCCTTTTCTCCCCATATTTGATCCTGCTCCTTCTTTCACCTCTGCTTTCCCTCTCCCACCCAGGTCCCTCCCTCCCTCTGCCTCCCAAGATTATTTTGTTCCCCCTTCTAAGTGGGACTGAAGCATTCTCACGTGGGCCTTCTTGTTTAACTTCTTATGGTCTATCGGGTGTATCATGGTTATTCTGTACTTTTTGGCTAATATCTACTTATCAGTGAGTACATAACATGCATGTCCTTTTGGGTCTGGGTTACCTCACTTTGGATGATATTTTCTAGTTCTATCCATTTCCCTGTAAAACTCACAATGTCCTTGCTTTTATTATATGAATAGTATTCCATTGTGTAAATGAACCACATTTTCTGTATCCATTCTTCAGCTGAGGGACATCTGGGTTGCTTTCAGGTTTTGGCTATAATGAGTAAGGTGCTATGAGCATATTGGAGTACTGGCACTATTACTGATGCTATGTTGTGCTTGCAGGCAGGAGCCTAGCATGGTTGTTCTTTGTGAGGCTCTACCAGCAACTAAAGGAGACAGATGCAGATACTTACAGCTAACCATTGAACTGAGATGGGGAACCCTATGGAAGAGTTAGGGGAAAAATTAAAGGAACTGAAGGGGATGACAACCCCATAGGAAGAACAACAGTTTCAATAAATCTGGACCCAGGGGAGCTCCCAGAGGCTAAACCATTAACCAAAGAGCATACATGGGCTGGTCCAAGGCCCTAGAACACATGTAGCAGAGGGCTCCCTGCCTTGTCTGATCCCAGTGGGAGAGGATAAGTCTAATTCTGTAGAGACCTGATGCCTCAGAGAAGGGGAATTCCTGGTGGGGTAAGAGAGAAGGGAGGGGGTCAAGAACTCTGGGAGGGGGGACTGAGAGGGGGCAACATTTTGGGATGTAAATAAATAAAATAATTTTAAAAAGAAACCTTGTGTACCCATGGGGATCAGAGCTAAGAGGCAGTATAGAATTGCATATTATGTAATCTTTTACACTTGGAATGGGTGGATGACAATTCCCAAGTGACAGCAGGGGACAAAACTCAGAAACAAGTGTTTCTGTGTTCAACACTGCCATTGCTAGAAAGTTCCACCTGGATTTCCATGCCACTCAGAGAGTTTGAATTGTGGATTTTGTATATTTACCAGGAAAAGTTTGCAGTTCATTTTTGGCAGGTTGACCTTACTCAGTGGGTACCACATGATAGTTGAATTTGGAAAAAATATTAAACAGAACTATCCCCAAACCTACACGAGCTATTTCTACAAGTGAATGATAAAGCTATGTACCAAATACCCTAGAAGAATTTGGCAATAGTCCTAACGTGGAAAATAAACACTGGCATACATTAGACATGATGTGTACAAGTACAAATTAGGAACTGTAAGCATATGCACAGGGCAAAACACAGCAAGGCCAGTGATGAGACACAGGGCCAAACAGTTTATTAGGTCTTCAGAAAGCCTAAACACTGTTAGACACCAATATACAAAATCCATCATTGGAATGTCTTTACTACATTGTATTTATTTAAGTGTATATGTAGTGTGGGCACATGACACTGCACACACATAGAGGTCAGAAGACAACTTGGAGGAGTCAGTCAGTCCTCCCCTTCTACCCTGTGGGTCCCAGGGATCAAGTCCAAGTCAGGCTTGGCAGCAAATACCTTTGCCAACATCTTGCCTATCTGGAAATTTACATCATTCTATCTGGCTCCTCCAACCCTCCCTATGCAAGGTACTGAATGTTTGGTATTCAGGAAAAAATACCAGTGACAATTCAACTATTATAAATGTTATATGTAGGTATAGATTTTAAATACACACACACACAGAGCACTGTAATGCAAATGTGAATGGACCAAGAGTGTAGACAGAGAGGTAAAAATGGTCCCACTGAAAGAAAAGTCATATGCCAGCCAGACTTCTTGGTTGTAAGTAACAACAGAGAGTGAATTAAGCGGGGAAAAATTCCAGAACTCATGAAAGCCTGAAGTAGGTTTGAAGAATAGATAAAATTTAATGAGATTGGAAAGACAGACAAGAAGTACTTGTACTTAAGGGATGGGTAAATGCCACACACCTTTAATCCTAGCAGTTAGAAGGTAGAGCAGAGGGGAATCTCTATTAGTTCAATTATTAGTTCTATTAGAATAATTACTTCTACTATTCAAGGTCTATAAAGTAAAACCTCATCAAATAAAGAGAGAGAGAGGAGAGAGAGAGAGAGAGAGAGAGAG
>NW_022196900.1:16864399-16925639 GCF_008632895.1 Mastomys coucha | reverse complement strand
GAGAGAGAGAGAGAGAGAAAGAGAGAGAGAGAGAGAGCCATATAGCACCAGAGCTGGACATTACTGCAGCATATGACCTTTGCCTCCCACTGCTGTTAGGTATTGTGACTTGCAGATGCCTTCTAACATTACATTAAGAGTTAAATTACTGGAAACATGGGGGAGAAAAATCCAAATGGATTGATGTTGCAGCTGACATTCTTTTTCATCCCTGAGCCATTTCTCCCAGTAAGAGGCCGATTGCTATGACTATGTTTCCTGACTGAAACACTTGAGAAGATAATAATAGATAGTATTTACTGAATGTCAGCTATGTGTCAGTTATTTTGCATAAGTTAGCTCACTCAGTCATTTGACAACTTGGTGGAAAGGAGGTTCCTTATCATCTTTTGATGAAAGAGGAAACAAGGCTCAGAAGACCATCATTGACTTTCGCCAAGTTTTCAGACCAAACCATGGGCAAGACTAAGATATTCACACTTGCTCTCTGACCCAGGAGGTTTCTCCCAGCAGACTACAACCTCCTCATTTGTGTAGACCCGAGATGTTGTCCTGATGGATACAAGCTTCCAGTTGGAGCACGTAACTTCAAGGATAAAAGCAAGGTTATCTCTGCCTTCTCAAACTGCCATCTGTCAATCCATCCGGTCTCAGGTTTATTGAACCAAGTTCATAAAGGACTCAATTCAGCTGGTTAAAAGAGTCATCAAATCCAATAGAAAAGGATTCTAGAAGTTTTTCATGGCCACAGAATAGGTTTTGCTGTCCTGAGATTAAGTGGCTCTTTTGTAAAACTGATCCACGGTCCTACTGATAATGGTATTGTGGATAGCTGAGTACTTCTCATGGGAGCAAGTGGAAAACTGAGCATTGAGGAGCTGTGAAGTATAAATCTGTCTGCACACTTTGTATTTTAATCCCCTTTCCTCCTTCTAAGCAGTTTTCTAATTCTAAATTAAAATCATTTCAAATTAAACATTTTTCATTAACAAAACGAAAAGCAAGGTATGGGTTGACAGATGGCAGTTTGAGAAGGCAGAGACAACCTTGCTTTTATCCTTGAAGAAACGTGCTCCAACTGAAAGCTTGTCCATCAGGGCAACAACATGTCAGTGCCACTGAGGATGGAAATCTGAGATTCAGACTGGCATATGGTAGAATGTGGGATATGGCAGGAAACAGGAAGAGGGGACTTTGAATTGAGGAGACAATTACTAGCTTGAGCAAGGCAAAAAGGATAGCCTGGGAGAATGTCATGGTCTTAGTCTGTGACATTGCTTCGGGACACAATGGCCATCATGATAGAGACTCCAGGATAATATGGCTCAGCTTGTCTTTTCTTGTTGGCTCTGTCTGCTTGTCAGATATTCCCCAGGCTTCTTGTGCAAGTGTTAACTTCAGTAGCAAAAATTAAAAGGTAATGAGAATGCTCCATACTCTGCAAAGAATATTCACTTGGCCTTGGCAAACTGCTCAGATTGCATTGAGGAGTAAATAAATCCATAGACATTGGTGCCTGATCTCATTCAAAAACACCACACACATTAAAAATCACCCCAAACCTCTAAGATTCTATACATTAAGCAAATGATCTTTTTCCTCCAGAAAAAAATATATAATGTAGACCTGAGAATAAAAAAAAATAAAAATAAAACAAAATCTGAATGTAAGAAGAGGGTAATGTGATGTCCTTTCAGAAGTTTTCTCCTATAAAATTATTTTTGAATATTCGATAGTGTTATCATGACAGAAATCATGCGATGAAGGAAGTGAATTGTTTTTACCATTTTAATAAATTGTCTTCCATACGTTTTCGTGATAGGTATCTTCTATGCATGTGTCATGTTTTAATTTAACAGAGGAACTAGGTAAAATTTATTATTTTATTTTAAATTTGTCTCTATGTTTTTCTCCTATTGGAAAAGGTGATAAATTTAATCTCTTCCACCTAATCCTTAACCTCATAAATATCTCCTGAAAATTATCCTGGAATTTGTTCCAATAGATGGATCATTTTCTGTTGTAGGTAGATTTACCAAGCTGCTCTCCTAAGTCATTATTAGTCTATGCTAATGTAAGTATTTTTTTTTCCTGAGCCATTTTTTTCACTATAAACTTGGCAATGTGCTGTGATTATTTCTTTTAAATCGAAATTCTTTAAAGGCGGAATCCTCTAATTAGGTGGACGTGTGGCTCCAAACCACCAGCCAGCCATTGTGTAGCCTCTAAGGGGCTGCCTATGAAGTTGTGGATGAAATTAGGGACGTCAGGGGTCTTTTCAGCTAGTTCTGTCCTCTGTGGCAGGTGTTGGCCTGTTACCCAGACACCAGTGCTCTGGGGACACAAATGAGTGGAATATGTTTGTCAAACATGTCATTCAGAGTTCCCAGAAGACTCAGCCACAGATTGTGGACCAAGCTGGAATTCAAAGGCCTGGACGGTTGCCTGCCATCCCCTGCCAGGCCTGGGAGCCCGTGAGAGAGGGGCTTCTCCTGGGTATTCTACAGAGCCCTTCTGGGTTCCAGAACTTTGCTTGGACACCTGGAATTCAAATTTTTTCCCACTGCTGGAACAGAATAAATAAATGCACTCCCTGGCGGCTGTCTACTGTTTCATTCTTTGAATGTATCATTTGTAAAGCTGAAATGTATTCCACTAGAATGACGTTGATGTACAAATTGCCAGAGCATCAAAATTCATCTAGTGTAACACTCATCTGTAAAGACATGGAAACTGGAGCATGCTGGGTGCTGGTGGGCATTGATACCTCTGTTTCCTTACTCCCAGCATGCTGGAGTGCCTCTCCCCTCTGCATGTTAATTTAAGGATTAGGCATATTTTGTAGAAGCTTGCCGAAACTGTTTGGTGTGCTGTTCCTCGTTGTTGATAAAGGCTACTCTTGTGTCAGTCAATAATCAAAACACATGTATTGAGCAATTGTGAGTACTGATTTCATAATTTCTGCCTAGTTCAGTTATTAAGCAATATTCATTTAAGACTAACCTTAGGCCAAACTCTAACAGTTTTCCAAAACAACTTTTCTCCTTATCCTTATATTGCGAGGACATAAACCAAACATTGCTTCATAATCAGTGTATAAAACAATATAGGATAGGCTATGCTGAAGAAACAAACAAGACCAAATATGTCTGACTCAGTATAGTAAAGCTTCATCTCCTTCTCATATGATGCATCACAGGTGAAGGTTGATTCCTTTTTAATTGTTGCAATGGGATTTTAATTATTCATTCATTCATTTATTCACTTTGCATCCTGATCACAGCACTCTCTACCCCTCCCCCTCCCGCCCCACACACACATTCTTTTCTCCTCAGAGATGGGGAGGCACCATGGGTACCCACCCACCCTGGCACATCAAGTTGCAGCAGGACTAAGTGCACCTTTTCACACTGAAGCCAAACAAGGCAGTCCAGGTAGAGAAAAGGGATCGAAAAGCAGGCACCAGACTCAGAGTCAGCGCCTGCTTCAATTGTTAGGGGACCCACATGAAGAGCAAGCTGCATATCTGTTACATATGTGTAGAGGGTCTAGATCTAGCCCAAACATGCTATTCGGTTATACTTCAGTCTCTATGAGACCCCATGGGTCAGGTTAGTTGAGTCCGTAGGCCTTCCTGTGGTATCCTTGGTCTCTCAGGCCCCCTCAATCTTCCCCCACCCTCAACTCTTTTGCAAGACTCCACAAACTCTGCCTATTGCTTGGCTGTGGATCTCTGCATCTGTTTGCATCGGTTGCTAGATGAAGCCTCTCAGAAGACAGTTATGATAGGTTCCTGTCTGCAAGCATAGCAGAGGATCATTAATAGTGTCAGGGATTGGCTATCTTACATGGGATGTATTTCAAGTTGAGCCAGTCCTTGGTTGGCCATTCTTTAAATCTCTGCTCAATCTTTATCCCTGAACATCTTATAGGCAGGACAAATTTTGGTTCATCATTTTTTGAGGGTGGGTTGGTGCCTCCCTCCACTAGATGTCTCACCTCATAGGAGGTGGCCACTTCAGGCTCCTTATCTCCTAATGCTAGGAGTCTCAGTTAAGGTCACCCCCATAAACTCCAGGAAGCCTCTCCTGCCCCAGATACCCAGCTTATTCTAGAGATCTCCCCCACTGGTTTCCATTCTCTCTTTCCAGTCCTCCCTTCATTCTCCTTACACCTTATTCCCAAACCTAATACCCTCCCCACTTCCTCTCCCATCTGATTCCCTCTCTCCATCCACCTCCCATGTCTATTTTGTTTCCCCTTCTGAGTAAGATTCAAGCATCTTCCCTTGGTCTCTTCTTATTACTTAGCTAAATTTTATGGCTAATATTCACTAATCAGTGAGTATATACCATTCATGTCCTTTTGGGACTAGGTTAACACTCAGGATGATATTTTCTGGTTTCATCCATTCGCTTGCAAATTTCATGATGTCCTTGTTTTTAATTGCTGAGTAGTATTACATTGTGTAAATGTACCACATTGTCTGTATCCATTCCTCTGTTGAGGGACATCCGGGTTGTTTCCAGCTTCTGGCTATTACTAGTAAAGTTGCTATGAGCATAGTGAAGCAAGTGTCCTTGTGGGATGGTGGAGCATCTTTGGGGTATATGCTTAGAAAAGATGTAACTGTATCTTGAAAAATAACTAGTCTTCAATTTTTCTGAGAAACCTCCCCAATTGATTTCCAAAGTGGTTGTAGAAGTTTGGACTCCCATCAGCAATGGAAGAGTATTCTTACTCCACATCTTCTGACAGCATGTGCTGTCACTTGAGTTTTTGATTTTACCCATTCTGATGTGTGTAAGGTGGAATTAATTGTTTTGATTTGCATTTCCCTGATGACTAAGGACACTGAACATTTCTTTAAGTGCTTCTCTGCCATTAGAATTTCCTGTGAGAGATTTCTCTGTTTTAACTCTGTACCCCATTTTTTGTTTGTTTGTTTGTTTGAGACAGGGTTTCTCTGTATAGCGCTGGCTGTCCTGGAACTCACTTTGTAGACCAGGCTGACCTCGAACTCAGAAATCTGCCTACGTCTGCCGCCCAAGCATTGGGATTAAAGGCATGTGCCACCACTGCTCAGTCTTTCTGTACCCCATTTTTTATTTTTTATTTTTTCTGTACCTCATTTTTAATGGGATTATTAAATTTGATAGTTTCTAATTTTGTAAGTTCTTTATTTTTGGATATTAGCCCGCTGTCAGATGTAGGGTTGGTGAAAATATTTTCCCATTCTTTAGGCTGCTGTTTTGTCCTACTGATGCTGTCCTTTGCCTCACAGAAGGTTTTCAATTTCTTGAGATTCCATTTGTTAATGATTGATCTTAGTGGCTGAGCTGTTGGTATTCTGTTCAGGAAGTTGTCTCCTGTAACAATATGTTCAAAGCTATGCCTTACTCTCTCTTTTATTAGATTTAGCATATCCAGTTTTATGTTGAGGTCTTAGATCTATTTGAATTTGAGTTTTGTGCAGGGTGATAAATATGTATGATGTATTTACATTCTTATACATGCAGAAATACAGTTATACCAGGACCATTTGTTGAAGATGCTCTCACTTTTCCATTGTATGATTTTGTTCTTTTTGTCAAAAAACAAGTATCCATAGGTGTGTAGGTTTATTTCTGGGTCTTTGATTCTACTCTATTGATCAACCTGTCTGTTTTTATGGCAATAACATATAGTTTTTTATTATCATTGATCTGAAGTAGAGATTGAAATCAGAGATGGTTATACCTCCAGAAATTTTTTATTGTACAGGATTGTTTTATGTGCTCTGAGATTTATTTTTTATTTTTCCATATGACCTTGCAAGTTGCTCTCTCAAAGTCTGTAAAAAAATTGCACTAGAATTTTGATGAAATTGCATTGAATTTGTATTGCTTCTTTTTTCTGGAACTCACATTGAAAAGGTTGTCCTTATTTCTGGACTTGCTTAGTCTTGGTAGTCACACAACTATTTTAAGTAGAACAAATGGGGCTTTGAAAAACAAATTAACAAATTAAGCAAGCAAATTCCTATGAAATTCAATGTCCAAAGCAAACTGCATGACTATTCTGACATGAAGAAGATAGATGAATCTCCCACTGGGAAGACCCAGTGCACATATTGAAGAATATAATTCACCACTTGTGCTAACTTACTCAATGCAAGTAGGTTCTGGAGGCAGGATCTGAATTTAGGATGGCTCCAGAGCCCATTCAGTTGACCAACCTACTTTACTGGTGACCTACTTACTGGATGCTGGGAAATATCCTAGAATATAAGGCCAACCTTAGATTGACTTTTTGCCTCTGTAAAATATTATGAAGGGGGTCATGTGCTCAGCCCTATATCCCAGGGCAAGAAGTTCCCAGTTCATAGTGTTCTCAAATCCTTCCTCCCTGGTAGCAGCCAACTGTGAGCCACTGCTGTCTAAATAAAAGAATGAGCCACACTTCCACCCCACTGTTGCTTCTGTTATAGCTGTTTCTATAAATTCATCATAGACTCTTAGAGAATCAGACCCTGAGAGGAAGGCAATGACAAATCCTGTCAGTGCTGATAGACACACGATGGAATCATGCCAGGAGGCCATGTAGCCTCCCATGATTGTGTCTCACATCTGCCTTGGAAGGCTGCTCTCAGCTTTATTTGGGAGAATCATCCTTGAACTGAGTCTCTCCCACAACGTTTATTCTTGGGTACTTGGTATGAAGGCAGTGTTTTGTCTATATAACAAGAAAGAAAACAAAATAGTCATAATAATAATAATAATAATAATAATAATAATAATTAGTATTGAATATACCAGAACATATTCTAGCTATATATACATATGTATGTATATACACAGGTATTTACATAAGCTATGTACAATCTGTTTGTATTATCCTTATGGTGACACAGAATATTTATAAGTATGTTATATATTATCTGTCAAATATAAGGTCACACAAAAATATTCTTAATTATATTTCCTTTAATTTTATATTTTTGCAAAAGTTTTTTACTTCTTTGGACTCAAAAGACCCAGTTTCTTGCTAACATGATAAGATTTTATATGTCAAAGCACCCTGCGCACTTAGCTACAAATGTACACTCTGGTCACTTTAATTAAAAGGAAAGGCTCTTTTCCTCTCTTCTCTCTCTTTTTTTTTTTGAGACAGGCTTTCTCTGTGTATCCCTGACTGTCCTGGAACTCACTCTGTAGACCAGGCTGGCCTCGAACTCAGAAATCTACCTGCCTCTGCCTCCCAAGTGCTGGGATTAAAGGCATGCACCACCACTGCCCAGCTTCTTCTTCCTTTTTTTGTAATGGCAATAGTAATTTCCATAATAGAAATATATTTCAGATTTAGTATGGCATCCTTATCATTTCTAAACAAGTTTAAATTACTTAACATTTTTCTTAATACAAACTGTTATCAATATTTAGAATACTCAGAAATTTTGAAAGGTAAAGAATGTGCTCAAATCCCTAAATACATGTCTCAGAAGCAATTACAGTTGAGTATGTTATTTCTTATTGGTAAGATTTCTTATTGGCACATATTTTTAAAATAACTTGTTTACATTCAAATATACTATATGTGAGTATATATAATTCCACTTTGACATATTCTGTTAATTAGCTTTTAATTTTGGAGTAATCTTGAGAGTAGTATACTTCTTTGATGATTTCACAGTGTGTGTAATGTATATGGATGATATTCACGTCATTGCCCTCTCTAATCACCTAATCATTGTTCTGCTCCTGCCTGACTCCCTTCTCCTTTGCAACATGCTCCTCTTTTACTTTCATGTCTTTTTTGGTTTTTTGTTTGTTTGTTTTTTGTCTATCCACTGAGTTTAATTGGGATTCCCTAGAGAAACATGGGTATTGGGTTGGGGAGAACTAGTTATGTAGGCATGGGCACTAACCAGTGACTACACTATTAAAGAAAATGACCCTGGCTGCTTCAGCAACCATGAACTGCCAGCAGCTCCTCAGAGAAGAGTGGGGTGTCATACAACCCTTCAACTTAGGAATTCTTAGTAAGTAGACAAAACCAACTCACTTTCAGAGACTGTGATGTTTATCGATTTTAAACTACCGTTTTTTTTTTCTGTTACAGACGCGATATGCAGAAGGACTATGTGTTTGCTTTTCATCACCAATCCCTCAGCAGCTATAGTACATGTGCTTTATAAGCTGTACCCTAGAAGAATGCTAGGTTAATGAAAGAGGAAAGCAAAGGAAACCACAGGACACAGCTGTGTGGTATGCTTGATTTTGGCTCTCTAAGTACAGTTGTATTTGCTCAAAAAACATAGAAAGTAATAGCACAAATTGATACCATTGATCTAAAGGGAATGATAGCAAAATAGACAAAAAGAGCCTTGAGACAGATCTAAGAAGTTAAAGCATGTAAAACTTAGAGAAGAATTGGAGAGTGTGAGATTATAGTCTGAGTCTACAATGACTCAGGAGTTTCTGGCGAGAGTGGGAATGACTGGTTCACAGCCCATCGGATGAATGTAATCTGCGTATTTTTGTAAATAAAGTTTTATTGGAATACAGCCACACACATTCATTGATGTTTTGTCTATTTCTGCTTTTACCTCTTAATAGTAGGGTTGGCTAGTTGTGACAAAGACCATATTGCCTTCAATGACAAAAAGAAAGAAGAAGAGAGAGGAAGGAAAAAAACTGCTTCTCTCATATTATCAAGTGAATCTTGCTTTGCAGACTATAAAAAGTAAGGTAGGTAGTGGAGGCAGACAACTTCAGTTCTTTAGCATGCTGACTTTAGAGTGCCTGAAGTACATGCCAGGCAAAGATGTTCTGCTGAAGTATGTAGCTACAAGGCTACATCTCAGGCATGAAATTATGACCAAAAACATAGATATGGTAGATTGCGGTCAAGCTGCGGCTTTGATGGCTGTGTTGAAAGCCCATGACAGCTGAGAATCTGAAATAAAGATCTCACAGTGATAGGCAGTATACACCACCTGGCTGAGCAGTGAGTCAGTAGTGTTTGATAATGTTCCAGGTAAGTGCATGGGAAAGACAGGGGTGTGTGTGTGTGCATAGTACATTGGCCTCTTTGAGAGTGTGTGGTGGGGGATCCCTGGAACCCAAAGCCCAGGCAGAATCCTCCTATGTGTTTTTCAGGGCAACCACTGCCATCCCAAAACAAGAAGATCCCTCCTCTTCAGTGTTGCTCTGAAGTTTTGTAAACCCAGACAAAGAGAAGCTTGCATCCATTGACTAAGAGGAGGAAGCTAAATTTTGGTTCTAGATTTATAAAATTTTACTGACTTCAGAGTTAAGCCTGGGTCTGCAATGGATGCACTTTGTAAGCAGGCTTGGGAATGGCCCTGTACCAGACTAGGCACAAGGGTTACATCAAGTCATTGCAAGGACAATGTACTCTCTGAGTTTCAGACTTGCTCCAGCATGCCTGTGAAACCTCTCATTTCCAGAATGACTCACTTCCATTTCCTCTTCTGGCAGCCAGGGAAACAGCAATCCGTCCTTCTTTCCTACAGACCCATACCTTGGAGTAATGAGTGGGCAAGCACATGGAAGGGGCCTCCAGGAGCAAAGCCTGCAGCTGGACTCAGGACATCCACAGAAGCGGTCACTTAGGATATTGAGCAAATGGGTTCTTGAAGAGATATTGACTTAATTTGTCCAGGACTTCCAATATCCTAACCATGCATCAGACACTAACTGTCCTAAAGGAAATGTTTGGAAACTGTTCAGATTTTCTATTTGGCTCTTCTCCTAGCCACGTGAGATAATCAGCTTCCTCAATGAATTGCATACTTCCATTAGAGGGGCCAGAAAAAGGTGACTACTTAGATATTCCAGATGTTAATGAATATGGAAAGCCCTTCTTATCCCTCTGAACCTATTCTAGTGCACATCTCTTATTTGTGCTTCTAAACAGACAGCTTCAGAGTGTATATATCTGGATTTTCCTAGTTTTGACAAAGACCACTGTGCTAATTATTGCAAAACCCAATAGATCCAACACATGGAAAAACACTTAAGACTCTGATCAGATTTTTCCTCAAGTCACATTTTTAGTCCTGTTATGAAGCTCTCGGCTTTTATATTTAGTGTTAAGTTCCCATACTTCCCTGCCGAGTTTCATGTAATGTGAATGTGGGGCAAGAGTGTCTAATGTCAGAAAGTACACATGCATGGCTGGAATAAACCTATGGGTCTCTGGGTGGGTGTGTCTGTGTGTATAAGCATGTGTGTATTTTTCTTGTGGATGTGCTGGTTGTGTGGAAGGAGCTCTCAGATCCCACAAGCATCAGATGCCTAATAGGAGGGAATCTCTGCTAAGTTTTCAGCACATGCTTTTTGCAGAATTAAAGGGTACAGGCACTAGGAAACCACAGGACCCTACACAAACTATTCTGGGACTTCCCAAAGACCTTTAATTTACTTGTATTTAAAGACACTATGGAGCCTTCAAATGTTCATCTCTTCCACAGCCTTAGAAGACAGTCGGTCCATCACCTGGTTGGGATTATCTCACTGGCTGAGCTGACCCCCACCAAACTGTGCTGACCACCACCAAACTTGAGCAGAAACACACACTGAGCCAGAGATTATGTTTCCCTGGTTTCTTCCCCCCACCCCCATAGCTCAGACACAAGACCAACATTTCTGCCTTTCTGCTTGCTATGATTAACTGTCTGTAGGACCTAAGATGCTACCCCTTTTCATTTGGCTGTGGCTTGCCTTCTCTTGTCCGATTCAATGTTTCAGTTTCCTCTCAGTACACAACTCAGAAATGTTTCACCCGAGAGTTTGAGTTTCATGATTTTAATTATTTACATGGTCTAAAGTTGGCTTTGAAATCAACTGTATCAGGCACAGAGATTCACTCAGGAGTTTGAAATGGAACCAAGAAAGCAAAGATGAGGGGGCATCTGGTACCAAACTACACCAGTGAAGTGCCCACATGATTGTGTAGGGGGCTGAGGAGCAGGAGGGGACTTGGAAAGAAAACGAAAAGTCCACAATAAGATGGACTCTGCCTTTGAAAAGCCTAATGTATCTCACGGTACCCAAAGCCCTTTAGACAATAAGGACTGCCCATGTTGCCTGACATGTTTTCAGACACTGATGCTGTAGGAGGATGGCTTTGGCTGCAGAAGGTTAATGGAAATGGCTCCTCCAACACTCAGAGTGCCTGAGAAGACTGTACTCCCTTATCTCCATCACTAGCATCTCTTTGATGTTCTCTGAGTCTCATTAACAAGTACCACTCTGCTTTTATGAGCCAGGGTTAAAAACATCCACTTCTACTATATTTTTTTTCTTTGCCCCTAGAAGTTTACTATTTAGCTGTTTCCTGCCCACTGTGAGTCATTTCTTCAGGGATACATCGATGTCATCTAAGAAGTCAATAACTACAGATAAAGAGGTTATTTTGAACTAAAACACCCTTCTCCATTTTTTTCTGTGCCACATGCCCTTTGAAATTTTTCTTTAATAAATCCATGTGCTCTCTCATAAGACAATGGCTGGGGTTTTCCACACAAAGGGGGTAAGTGTATGTCAAATTTAGCTGTCTGACTTAAACATAAGGTATACAAAAGTATTACAGAGATATCATGAGAGTAAATAAAAGTGTGTCCATTCTGCTATCCAAACATAAATAATAGGACTCGTTTGATGGTTCTTTTTCATTTTTTGTCTATTTTGCTCTTACCCCTCCTTTCCTTTCCTCTTTTTATTCTCCTGCTACTTCTCCCCTCTCCCTCTCTTTCCTTTATGCCTCCCCCACTGCTTCAAAAAAAAAAAAAAAACAAAAAAAACAAAAAACCTAGTGCAACTATCATTTTAGCCAAGAACTACTCCTAGAACACCATCACAAAGCCAATGCATCCCCTCTCTTGCTCTGTGTTTTTAAATTACGTTAGGGAATACAGGTCTTTTCTGTCCTTCAGAGAAATACTGGATAGACTTCTGACTTTCAGAATACCCCCTAAAGTGCTATGAGCTCAGAGGGCTTTTTCCCTACAAATTCATTCCCAATTCAGAACTTGCCCTCCCCAGTCCCTTATCGTAATGGGAACTGTGATTTTGATCTCAGATGGCCTTTTCCACTTCCTCGGTTAGGCGGGTTGCCATGGAAAGCCTGAAGAAGGCAGACGGATATGGCTGCCTTCCATCCTGTGTTTAGTCTTCTCTCTGACTTTCCATCCATTTCTGAATCTTCCCTGGTTAGAATTGAGGGAGGAGCTAGACACAGACCCTGCAGGCTTCTACTTGGGACCAGAGAGATTTACTCAGTGTTCCCACTGGCTTTTTGAGTCTTCAGGACACAGCTCCTTCCTAGGAACTTGCTCTGAGGGCCTCCTGACTTGGTGGATATACTGGGCTCAGCTCATCTTAGTCACTTAGTGCTACCCTTTGGATCCTCTGTGGTAGAGACCGACCACCTTGCAAGAGGTCTGCTGGACAGAAGTCAAGACCTACACTGGTTCTCCCTCACTCCTTGATACTCTGTGAGAAGCTTGGTCTTCCTGTCCTAGAGATGTGCTTGCTGACTACCACAAGTGTCCCTTGCACAGATGCACACTGCAGGAGTAGCCTAGAGCTCCTGCTCTTGAGCTCAGTATTTCCATTAGGCATATGCCAGAGTTTTGTGTCGTTCAGTTGAAACTCTTCTCAGCAAATATGTGATGAGTTTGGTTGTACCATGACCCTGAACACACATGCATGAGCATGTGTGAGCAAACACACACACACACACACACACACGCACACACACGCACACATATACACACACACTCTTGTAACCGCTTTACCCCCCAGAAGTTTGCATCTCTCTTGTACATCGTTTGGGGATATCATTACCTGGCCACTCTAGGTTGAAACCTGAAGTTTTACATCTGTACCAGATTTTATAACCATGTTCTCAAGTAATATTTACCTTGAAAATGATACCCCAATATTATTTTTGAAAATATGATTTTTACGGGTGTTTGGAGCTTATTGTATTCATTTCCACAAAACAGTATGAATTACTTATCTGACAGTTCTGGGGATCAGGAGTACCAAGCCCATATGCATATCAGTGGGCTGCAATTTTCCTCAAGGATTTATGACTCCTTTCCTTTCCTCCCTTCCTTTCTCTGATTCATTCTTCTTTTTTATTTAGTTTTTGTTTTATGAAGTGGGATTTTGCTCTGTCATTCAGGCTGGCCTAGATCTTACTTTGTAGTCCAGGCTGACTTCAAACTCGTAGTCCTCCTACATCAGCCTCCTAATGGCTAGGCTTGCTGGTATGCTCAACCATACCAAGTGCTTGATCTATGTGTCTTGTCCATCTGCTCCATATCCTTTGGCTTGTGGCCCCACACAACCATCCTCTAAGTGTCTGTTACCATAACATTTCTCCTAATTCTGTTGCCATAACAGCTACTTAGACTGTGACCTTTTTGATGCATTTTATAAGAATCTCTGTGATGATATTTGGCTCACTCTGATAATATATGATGATTCCCCCAGCTGCATGCTGTTGATCTGTAATTTTACCACATCTGCAAAGTTATGACTATAACACAATGCAGTGTATCCCACAGGTCAAAGAACTTGGATGTCCTAGGTGGGGGAGGGGCAGTAAAGTATTTGCTCACCATAACCATAGTTACCTAACTTATTTTATAGTTACCTAACTATTTTATAGTTACCTAACCAATTTATTTTAGTATGCTAATAGTAGCATGTAAGTGTATTTTACTGTAAAATCTGTATGGGTTTCTTAGCATCTCCTTGTGGTCAATACCAAGGTATATTATTGACTTGTCAGTCATCTTTCCAAATTCCCCTCCAGAAAGAGTTTGTAATTATTTGTGTCCATGAACTATGTGGAATCCAACTAATAAGGCAGGTTTCTAGGAAACTAAACAGTCACCTTTTTATGAGCCAAACACTTAATGTCAGAACTGGTAGTCACTTCTTTTGGCCACTTTCAGACATGTGTATTTGGCTTTCACTTACATATGCAAATGCACACATGTTTACAAGATATAGGGCATTGTGAAAAGCACTACAATTACTCTCATTATTTACACTTTATGTATGCAAATAACCAATTCCACTGTGAACCTTAGCAGTGGGTTAAAATGGGCTGATGCATAGTTATCTCAAGATTAAGCTTAGTTGCTGTTAAAGAGTTTTTATGAAGTATGCAAGTGATACACATGTATTACACACATATGGACTATCATACGCTGTCCAGAGCAGAAACCTGGAGGTAGAAATAAATCAGAGGCCATAGATGGTGCTTCTCTTGGCTTGATCCTCATAGCCTGCTCACACTGCTTTCTTACAGCAGTCCAAACCACATCTGCAACCTAGGGGTCACGCTACCTACAATAGGCTGGGCCCTCCTATATCAATTATCAAGCAAGAAAATATACCATAGGCTTGCCCATAGGCCAATCCTGTGGGAGATATTGTTTCAGTTGAGATTCCTTCTTCTCAAATGACTCTACCTTGAGTCAAATTGAACAGAAAACTAGCCCACATGTTGTATTTAAAAAAAAAATCTAAGTTTTGTGATAAATGAGTCATTATTTTTCATTTGCCACTTATTTTATATTTAGAAGTTACACTCTTCTTTCAAGGTAATTGAGACATTGACTACATTTTGAATCTTTTAATAATAATTATGTTTGATGTCACATAGGTCTATAAAACATTTGAATTTGTCAATACCCTAGATGAAGATCAAGTAAATTTTTATCTCTCCCACTATGAGCTTTCTTAAATACTTGTTTTTAATTTTGTGTGTGTGTGTGTGTGTGTGTGTGTGTGTGTGTGTGTGTGTGTGCTGGTGATCTGAGTGGGATTTTAGTACAACAAATAAGCCTTGGCTTCTGAATGAGGAGTGAGGAGCCATTCTAGTAGGAATATCCCGAGGTGTTTGTTTTTCTTCAGCTTGTGGGTGACAATTCCCCAATTCAGAGATTTGTTAAAATATGGGGAAATACTCTACAGAGCCCAGTAGAAACAGACCATGAATGTGGAGATACCTGCATGCACCAACACCAGGTTTCTTCCACAGGGTGACTGTTAATAGGCATCATCCTTCATGATGGCCCCTATAGCCTTCAAATTCTGCTTCTCTCTGATCACAAATGATCTCATTGTCAAATAGTGAAGAGAGTTGTAAATATGAACAAAATGTGTAATTAATAGTGAATGTGTAACCCTTCTACTCCCCTAAAAATACTCCATAGTTTTAGCATTGGTTCATTTGGATGTATAAAGTTTGGATATAGACAAATATTTTACTGGCTTCCTTAAACTAGCTCCATGATGTTTTTATTTGTGAATTATTTAGAATAAAGAGAATTTTTTAAAATAAAAAATTAATGCAAATGAGATTATTAGCTTCTGGCTGGAAAGGATTCTGACTCTTAATTACATCCATAAAATCCCCAATGCTTGGATTCTTCTGTGGGGGCCATGTCAGGGCAGCATTGGGGAAACATTGCTGTTGAGGGCAGGAAGGAGCAGGGCAGGGAAGCCACAGGAAGCCTGAGCCACATATTCTGGCCCCGCCCCTGAGCAACACTGCGTGTTGTTGCAGTACTGTACTGTTCAACTGCGCAATCATAGTTAACATTCTTCTTCCAGGCACATTGAAAACGTTTGGCTTGCATTCTCCTCGAGCTGTTTTATAAGGGCAATAACCAAGGCCAGGGTGTGCTCTTGTCAGCAGGCAAAGCACGCAGTGCAAGCTGCCAAGAGTTTCCTGCTCCGGGGCCACCCATCCTTGGCTACAGGATGCAGGGTTGGAGCTTGGAGTAGCTTGCGTGGAGCCTGTGCTGGGACTTTCTGTTCTCAGAGATCATGCTTTAGATTCCATCCTTCAGTTCCGCAGCCCTGATCAGTGGAGTCTGCTGTGTTTGTGCTTGTTTGGGAGTAGCTCTGAACACATGTCAAAGCAGCCGTCCAAGGCTTAGTTGGGAAAATGGTCTTTGAAGACTAGCAAGCTGCTTTTTCCTCCTGCTAATTCAAGCTCAGAGTTCCCACGAGTCAGCTGCTGGGGAAGTGGGCATTCCCTTCATCTACTCCCTGTGAACTAATTTCTGGAATGGGCTGACAGTGCACATGCCAAATGGAAGGTTCTAATACTGTTGCCCCACCCCTTTTGAAGTCCACCTTGGCAATAGGCAGATGGCTTTTGTGTGTTTTTTTATTGCCAGGGTCTGTGAAGGGGAGAGTCCCCAGGAGATCGCTGAAGCTGTTTTTGCAGGATTTCCTTTGATTGGAAGCTGTTGGCTGTGCTTTCTGCAGCTGGCTCTGTCACAAAGCAGAGGGCTCAATGCATCCCCCATGAGACATCTGCCATGCCAGCACCAAGGAGGTGCTGGCTGTGAAGTGCCTTGGACAAGAAGATGAGGTGCTGTGGCTGTAGCCTTCACCAGTAAGGAGGCAGCTTGGCCTTGGGAGCGGAAAGAGCTTTGGCGCACATCTGAGAGGTTTACATTGGAATGTCAATTCTTCTGTTAACTCAAAGCCTGACCTTGACCTAAAGTGTTTTCATTTATAAAACAGCAATTGGTAACTAAAAGATTCATCCTGAAACTCATGGCAGAGAACCAATGGGATAAAACATGTGCACTTTCTCTCCTTTCTTCTGAGTTCCAAAGCCAGCCTGAGCATTCTAAAGCAGGATGGATGACATCTATAAACTCTCTGTATCTTCTCCATGTATTCAACATTCATATGGCTGGCATCCGACAGACTGAAAAATTAGACAAATAAATAAATACATTCTTGTGCACTTAACAATCTAGATAGTATATTAGCTGCTAAGGATAAAGATATGCATGTTGAAGACATGGTCTAATATCTCGCCTGTCTCAAAAATGAAGAAAAAAGATGTTAAGTGGCTAATAAATGTAAGAGATGCTGTAGCAGTGGGAGCAAGAAGAGACATATGTAGAAAAGGTATTTACTGTAATTTGTGGACTAACAAAAGGACATCTAAACGAGGGGATGGTTACCAGAAGATTGTGTTAAGCTATGGAGGGAAA
Source organism: Mastomys coucha (assembly GCF_008632895.1). Taxonomy (NCBI): domain Eukaryota; kingdom Metazoa; phylum Chordata; class Mammalia; order Rodentia; family Muridae; genus Mastomys; species Mastomys coucha. The sequence continues at coordinate 16,908,589 of NW_022196900.1, read as the reverse complement.
CATAAAAGTTCCAAAATTTAGAGACAGGAGTCTTGCTGGCACTTGAATTTTAAGTGTTCCTCGGAAGATCCATATGCTAAAGGTTTGGTCACCAGAGAGGTGTTATTTTGATAATTTTTAGGAGTTGGGACCTTCGTAAGAAAGCAAGGCCATTGAGAGTTTCCTGAGGGCATTATTGGGACCCCCCTCTCTCCTTCTTTGCTCTCAAGCAGCTGTCATGAAGTTACCAACTTGGTTTGACCACATGGTCTTAAGCTTGAGGTTCTGCCTCTCCTCTAGCTCCAAAGCAATTGGTCCACCTATCGACAGATTGAAACCTCTGAGACTGTAAACTCAAATGCAACTTTCTTTCTTTCCTATACATTGATTATTCCAGGTATTTCATCACAGTACAGGAAAGATGACTGATACAACCTTTTAAAATGTGGAGTAAAAGGAAGCTACCCTTAAAAAAAAATCTATTATCTGGAAAAGGAAGGGTTTAAAAAGTTGTAATGTCAATCAATGTAGGTTACAATAACTCTGTAGGTAACTTCAGCTCCATCTTTCTTGGCAGAATTTCTTTTGGCAGTCTAAGCAGTAGTATACTAAGCCAGTGATAAGCTTCTTAGCTTATAGAAGCTAAGAAGGGGGGGGGGTAATTAGCTGAAGAACTTTTTCAGTTTGTAGCATGGTTACCTACCATGCACAAAGCTTTGAGTTTGATTCTTAATTCTACATAAATCAGGTACAGTGATGCATACCTGTGATCCCAAGCAACCAAGTAATGAAGGCAAGAAGATAAGAAGTTCTAGGTCATCCTCAAATGCATAGCGAGCTTGGGCTATATGAGACGTATCTCAAACAAAAATAAAAGGGGTATTTGATGGAGGATCACTTGCTTTGTGTCTCAAACTGAATCCAGCTAGATGATGGTGAATCCCATTTTCTGTTCTTGCAACCACAGGGAAAGACTGACTTGGTTTCTTCAGAGCTCTGTGTCTAGGGATTAGCCAAACCAATATAGACAGAGGATTGTAGGACATTTCTAACTTGACTATGAGAAGGTTTTTATGATTTTCATCCTCTGGAAAGAAGAAGGACATCAGGCCAGTCATTCACAGAAGAACCACAGAGCTGCAATGCTGAAATTACACAGGACAGTAATGAGACTAAGACATAGATTTTTGATTGTATTCATCTTATGACTATAAATATTGCTTTTATAGCAGCCAATCTTACTTAACCTAATACAAGTATCCAGACACATCTACAACTGCGCAGGCATTGTTGTTGGATAGAACACAGGTTAAGGAGAGGGGATAAGATAGGAGGGTGTTCGGAGGCGAAGTGAGGAAAGGGAATAACATTTGAAATGTAAATAAAGAAAATATCTAATAAATGTGCTATATAGAAGTGAATATAATGATATTGTGTCAACTGAATAAAGAAACCAACTATAAAGTTTGGGGGTATTTAAATCAGGCAAAATATAAGGGGATCGAAAAATGTGTACCAATGATGTATTCCTGTTTATGCATTTAAGCAGTCTATGATGAAAAATTGTGTTGTTTCCTTTTGAAATTTCCAGTCCTTGTCAACATATGCAGTCAGTACAAAACGGGTGCAAATACCAGCTAATACCATCAGGATTCATGTATGATTCTGCTATAATGTAAATTAGTCTAGATGCTTTCTGAAGAGGCAGTCTACTCATGATGTAAATGGAATCCTGGCAATATTCAGTTGTCCTATATATGTGTTTATATATAAAAATATACATGTGATATTTATCATAAAAAAAAAACAAAAGAAATCATGAACTTTGGCTTCAGTCTCACCAAGGCTTTGTTTAGATGGATGAAAGTCCCAAATTTTAGGTAAACATGGATAAGACGTACTATAGCTATACTGAGTGATGACTGGGCTTATGAGTACCTGGAAAAGCAGAAATAAGACTGCTGCTCCCAGAAGTCTCTCTGTCTTTAGACATATCTTGTGATTTTGACTATTGTTGTCAGCCTATCAATGTTTAGTTAATTTGAGGTAGGCTGATGTAACTGGAACTTTATATTTGAAGAAATGACCCCAGAAGCTGTACCAGAAGACCGTGGCTGTCAAGGCGAGGGTGAGTGATGGATGAGCTTATCTCACCTTTGGACAGGACTGTGCTAATCCCCTGTGAAACAGTAAGAATACAAGGACAGCAACAGCGCCCCTTCTTACCTTACCAATCACTTCAAAATCTTTAGATCACTGCATTCTTTTGCTTACCCTACACGATATTTCTCCTTGTTCTTGTTTCCAAGTAAGTGGTTGGACTAAGCCTCAGAAAGGTTTGTTGATTGCTTTAAGAGGATACTTCTCATTATTGGCAGATGTCAAACTGAAACTCAACTGTTCTGGGTACCAAAGTCCAAATTACTCCTAATATATCAAATTTTCTCTCATGAGCAACACATAGTCTAAGAAGTGAATACAGGATACAGCCTGGTATATGGGAGAGCAGATTCCCTTGTTATGCCATTTTATATCTGAACTTTTCATTTGAGCAATGTGTTTCAGGCTAAGCAAATTCCTTGAACATTACAACAGCAGGCTATACTGCTGATATGATTTCTCAGAAAGTGAGTTTCATTTCCAAAGACAGGGAGAAGATGGTGATTTGTAGACTTTGTCTTTATGAGTGTCCTTTCCTACCTTGTCTGAGATCACGTGCTACCTCACAACCATAGACTTCTGTTATGTGGCAATTCACTCAGAGATAAAAAGCTTCCATCTCGGAAGAAAGCTTAAGAGGCAGGCAGTGCTAAAGGTTGTATAGTGTGTTCCTAGTTGCCAGCTTTCATGATCTGTTACTCAAGTGGGAGTGAGCTTTTGGTGATACAGCTGTCTTTGAGTTTTTCTTACATGTAAATTACCCTTCCCCTAGTCCCCTATAAGAAAACCCAGCAAATTAATTGGTTTCCCAAGTTGGACTTTGATGGTATTGTTACTTTTTTGTTATTGATTCCATACTGGAGTGAGTAGACATTTGCTCTTGTCTCCTCAGAAATAGTTCCATTACAGAGAAATGATGTTGGGCAGTCAACATTTCTATTTAACAGAATACTGGGCAGATAGTTGGCTCTAAAACTTCCTTCAACTCTGACACCTGAACGATCCCTTTAAAGTATAGATGTGATTATGCTACTTAATCTTCAATAAGACTTATTACATGCAGTAAGGTAGCTAGCCTCCCTTACATGACAGCCCTGACCACGTGGAGAACCTCATACTTCCTCTAAAGGTCTTGCTTGAGTCATAGCATGCTTCCTGTTGTACTTTGTATACAGCATGGTGTTTCTGAGCCCACGATCAGCTTCGCTTTGGGTGGCTGGTCACTGCATTGAACAGGTCTACTTACCTCCCATGGAAAGTCCTTTGTATTTGTGTCACATCCCTATGAGTTCTTACTTTCTCCTCTGTGGGGAGCCGCAGCTGCCACCATATATATATATATATATATATATGCCACTATATATATATATATATATATATATATATATATATATATATATATATATATATATGACCTGGTCTCCGGCCAGAGCAGAGAGCATTGAGATAAACAAGCCTTAGTTGGAAAAGCTGTGTGCCTCTAGTTTGTGATGCAAGCTGGCATGATTTTCCCATAGCATATTATGCTTTGCCACGTAGCCGATGATGATCGGGACCAGGGAAAGTATTTAACCCACAAGGGCTGGGGACTGAGAGAGTATTGAGTAAGTATGTAGAGATAGTAAGTATGTAGAATTAGGGCTGGTGATGGGTTAGAAGAAGAATTAGGAGTAAGTATGTAGAATTAGGGCTGGTGATGGGTTAGGAGAGATTTAGAAGTAAGTATGTAGAATTGGGGCTGGTATTGGGATAGGAGAGAAGATGTAGATATAGAAGTAAGATGTAAGGACAGATGTAAGATGGAGAATTAGGAATAAGTATGTAACTAATAAGATGTAACTAATAAGATGTAAGTAGTAATAAGTAAAACACAAGAAGAAGATATAGAAGAATATAAAAGAAGCTAGCTAGAGAAGAAGTAAAAATGAAGGTTCCTGATTAAACTGCATGGAGAAGGGCTCAGTGTTTGCCTCCTTATTTCCACTGGACGGGTAAGGCGGCCGACACTCCTCCAGGACAACTCAAACACTTCCACATCTATGATTGATTCTATCTGGATAGAACTCCAGTTTGAAAATTTCTAATTCTAATATGTATTGGTAAGGATACTGAAAGACCAGGTAGTTTCCATCCAATATAGAAAAGAGCAGAAGATGGACCATAACATGTCAAATGCTAGCTCATACTATAAGAAGTATTGGCTTTTTGTTCATGTTCTTAAATAACCTCTGAGAGTCCTAGAAGTGCTAAGACAGGAGATTCTCCTATGTGGTTATGCATCTATAGTGGTTGATCAAGAATAAGATCCACTGTAACATCAATGTATAATGAATGAGCACTTGGTCTATTAAATTTCCTCAATTTATCTACAGTGAAATGACAAATCTAGATACTCTTTTAGTCTCTCCCTTTGTCTATTTGTGGTTGAGGTTTTTCAGCATTTGAAGTGAATTCTTGGTGGGGTCTTCTGATCTTCCCAACATTTCCTAGAAAGAGCCAATAAACAACAACAAAACAAAAATTGACAATAACAACAAAAAAGAACCCAATCAACCAACCAAACAAACAAAACAACAATAGCAACACACACACACACACACACACACACACACCAAACCAATCCAAAACAAAGCAACAAAAAGAAAAACAAAAAGAGCACAAACAAATCCCCAAAACAATAACAACAGCAACAACAAAACACACACACCCACACACACACACCAAAACAAAAACAAAAACAACACAACAACAACAAAATCAATGCAGAAGAAGACATTGGACTCTTGGTAATGTGACTGCAGTAGGGCAAAGCTTAAGTCAGAACTCATTTTACATGGCTCCCTTATTTTTCAGATATTCAAACTAAGGTAGACCCAGTAATTTCTTATTAAGAAAATCGATCAGGGATTTCTAGTGCCTAGTATCTGCTTGGAGACCTTCCTGTAATACACAATGATGTCCAGTGTGACATGCTGGCTACCTAGAAATGCTTTGGGTGAAAGATTACTGTAGTTTAAACTCAGTGTGTGTCTGGAGAATGCAACTCCAGTGAAGCTCATTTTGGGGGAATTTGGAGAGATCCTAGAAGGAGCTGTTGGAATTTTGGACAAGATCAGTGGTTGTGGCTGTACCTTGAAGGTGAGAGCAAGCAAATGCTAGGTTCTCAGGGAAACAGAGCATCATTTCAGTTCTCGTTAGACTCCAAAAGGTACACGTGTGAAAGATGCCCATTCCATATTGCTCAGTCATCTGACTTCCCACAACATCAGCACCAAAGTCATTTTTACAAACAGATTTTGCCCTCCCAGCTGCCACCGAACCCCTGACCTAGTGAGTCTAGTCCTCTTAAGCACATATTGAGGAATTTTATGCTTTTATTAAATAATGAACTTTTTATAAATTTAATATATAACATATTATAAGTTTTCAGCAAACAATGGTATAAATACTCTTTCTGTAATAAGCTGGCTCATTCTCTGTACTATAGAAAAATGGTCAATGACTATGTTAACCTGAGTCACAGTAAACTACCCTTATATCTTATTTCCAGGCAGTAAATTTATTAAAGATGAGTTTGTGACCTCTACTTTATTTGATTTGAAACAATGTTATTCTGGGTATGTTTTTCAAAGATTTATGGGACAGACAGAAACATTCATTTGAAAGTCACATGACATTCAAAAATGTATTGAAGAATTTTTTTAATTAATTGAATTCTGATTTTAGGTATTTAAACTCATTCCTCTTGTCTTACAATAGTAAGACAGCTCAGTAATTAATATGATATAAAGCATGAGCTGATTAGGAGCAAAGACCTCTTTGTTATTTAATTTTTTATTAGATATTTTCTTTATTTACATTTGAAATGTTATCCCCTTTTCTGGTTTCCTCTCCGAAAACCCCCTATCCCCTCCCCCCTCCAACCCACTCACTCCCACTGCTTCCTGGTCCTTGCATTTCTCTACACTGGGGCATCGAGGCTTCACAGGGCCAAGGACCTCTCCTCCCATTGATGACCAACAAGGCCATCCTCTGCTACATATGCATTTGGAGCCATGAGTCCCTCCATGTGTACTCTTTGGTTGGTGGTTTAGTCCCTGGGAGCTCTGGGGATACTGACTGGTTCATATTGTTGATCCTCCTATGGGACTGCAAACCCCTTCAGCTCCTTGGGTCCTTTCTCTATCTTCTCCATTGGGGACCCTGTGCTCAGTCTAATGGTTGGCTGAGAGCATCCATCTCTGTATTTGTCAGGCACTGGCAGAGCCTCTCAGAAGACAGCTATATCAGGCTCCTGTCAGCAAGCACTTGTTGGAATCCACAATAGTGTCTTGGTTTGGTGGCTGTGTATGGGATGGATCCCCAGGTAGGGTAGTCTCTGGATGGCCTTTAGGAGCAGAGACTTTTATCTGGCCAAAATGCCAGGAATCAGTAATAGGAAAGTGCCTGACCCTAGCCAGGAAGGCTATAACATCCTCCCCAAACCTCAGATAACACTGAAGAAGGTAAGGCCAGAAAAACTGTAAGAACTAATGATGAGAAAACAAAATGTCTTCTAGACATGGCATTGTGCTTGTGAAAACACGGCAGCTGTGGTTATCTGCACAAGATTGGTTCCATCGACGTTCCATCATGATTGAGGGTGGGCTTATGAGGCCCCCTCCCTACTCCTATAGCTATCAAGGATTCCTACTTGTGGATGGAGGGGTGTGACAGTTAAGTTGTCCTTGCTCCACTGAATGTGAATTCCCCTATATGACTTCTTTTCCTCTATTGTGTGTTAAGTTTCCCATAGACTGGGAGTTTGATTACTTTTTTCTCTAGTCATCTGTTTCTTTGACCTACAGCTTTGTGCATGGAGAAAATAGGAACTCTATGAATACTTGTTGAATTAATGAATGCACCCCTGCCTGTGAAGGAACAGCCACATCTCCAACTACAGGTTTATGCTCTGACAAATGTATTAGGAGATTTCAATCACTAGGACTAGCTGCACAGATACGGATTGTCAAGCCTACGGCATGGCTAGGCTACGTGCTTAGTCTATTCTCTCAAGGCTTCAACCCACATAACACACCAGTGCCCGGAAGGCTATCAGCACTGGTTGTGTGATGGCACATACCTAGATAGAGAAAGGGAACAGTGAAAAATGTGATTTAAAAACTCAAAATGGGTACAGCTGTTTACCAGCTTACAGGATCAAAAGTCACTCTGAGTGACTGAGGCAGGACATGAGTGACTGGGAAGTCCATCACCATGAGAGGCTGGGGACTGTAAACCCTCCCTACAAAAGCTATATTATTTGGTTTGTGTTTCTTCACTACAAACTCAACTGTATCTTCTTGTAAAATTCACTACATTCACTTAAATTCTTTTAAACTTTCTGAATTCTGTAATGGCAGCATAAAATATAAATTTAATGTATGAAGTATACAAAAATGGTCTCTCTGTATCCTTGCATAAGTATTTCTTCTACTAATTTTTCAACCTTTCTTTTTTAACTTAAAATGTATTTGTTGAAGATGAAGACACAAGCACTCATTAACCTGGGCCTGCAGAAGTTTAGGAGCATCGTTGTCCCTGTGTTCCATTTCTGTGCAGAAGGAGTTACCATTTCCCTGAACAGTGCCTTCCACAGGACTTGCTAAATGACCTGCCTCAGCTGTTTAAAACAGTTTTCAAAATAGCTACTTAAAACTGTTTTGGGTCACTCTAAGATAACAATTGAGAGAATATTCAAATGTGTATAACAGGGCTGGGGAGCGTGGCTCAGAGGATCACATACATATCTTGCAGAAGACCTGAATTCTGTTCCCAGAATCCACACCAAGAGGTTTATAACTATCTATAACTCTAGTTCCAGGGGATCTAATACTTCATAAACACCTGTACTCATGTGTACATATTTACATTCAAACACATGCATGGACTCACAATTAAAATAATAATATAAATCTTGGGGGAAAAGACAAAAGAAAATAAGGAAAAAATAACAAAGAAAATATAGATCAGTAACAGTCATTTGTGATCACTACCATTATGCATTGCTTATTATTTAATGTGCTATTTGATGACCATGGCAGTACAATTGTTCAGACCAACATCAACACAAACACACTAACATATAAAACTCTGTGCTGTGACATTGTGATATTATAACATCTAAGACATCAGTAACCATTAGTAATTGTTTATCTCTACTGTATTATGACCAACACTGAAAACTGTCATTAAGCACTAAAGGACAATGTGATTGGTTCCAAACTACTTGCATTCAAGACCCTGTATATTGTGTCTCTGATTAGCCTGAACAAGATCCTTTTGCAACATCACTTTTAAGTTAGTTTATACTTCAGAATTTAGTATTGCTGAAAACTCTGAGTATTTACTCTCACATTGGCTGGGGTTTGTATATTTCACTTTGTTGGTCTGAATATGTATCAGTCCCTTTTCTATAAGTCAAACCCCTACTCGTGCTTTAAAGCATGGGTTGTCTCACCACCCACAGTCTGGATAGAGCAGTTAATCTACATTTCCTGTGGTTTTCTATAGCAGTTGAAGACTGAAATCTCAGGCAATAATTCAGTGTTTTCTCATCACTAATCGCAGAGAGCTTAACTCATAGTAAATGTACTTTAAGTGCTGGTTGAATTGACTTGCATTGTGTCTGCGTGGCGGAAGAAGCCAGCTATCTCTAAATCATGTGCAAATCACAGGATATGATTGCAATGTTGGAGAATGGTAATTATGCATGGTCCACTGAGAAGATGATATTTAAAGAAATGGGCTCCTAGAATAGCCTTCAGCTCAGCAAGCATGCCTCAAGCACCTACCCAATGTTTGACGATAGAGACACAACTGTGGACAAGCCACTCTTCTCATCCCAAGAAGCTGTTATTCTAGAAGAGAAATAGATACATAAACAGAAAATTACAGTACAGTGTGCATAGGATTTCTGCCAGGACTGAGTGTGTGGTCTTCTGCTCTGTTTCTTCTTGGGTACCCAGTGGGACTACATTGCCCAGAATCCTTTGCAAGAAAGTTACAGGTCTATGATGCATATTTAGGGTCAAAGAAACATCAACAAAGGTAAGGGATTCCAATTCCAATTTTACTTACTCAATAATCCTTTAAGATCTGTTACTTTTCCGAATCAGAAAATTTAACAGAAAACTCCAAAGCCCTAAGAAGAGACAGAGCCTTAAATGGAAGGAATCTATCATTATGAAAGTTACTCATTCAAAATTCTACTGGACAGATACTATAGCATTATGTAATCATGATCAATTTGGCTAATTTTAAAATAGAATCAATTACACAATTAATTTATTCAACAAGTATATATGAAAATATTATTACTAAGGATCAGACACAGGAAGCACAGAAGAAAAGGGAATATTAATCATAACATGAAAAGGGAAAGGAGGAATATCTTTCTTTACGATGTCTTTTAGAGTTTAATCATGAAGGCAAGGAATAGATTTAACGCCTCATTACAGACTAGGCACGAATGTATGAATGATCTGAGCAGATAATAGACCTTTGCCACTTGGCTCTGTTGTCCTGACCACAAGCTTTTTCTATTTCAACCAAAAGGTATTCTGAATAAAAGCATTCTGAGGGACTGGGGAGATGACACAGGTAAAGGTACTAACTGTATGAGTCTGCCTTCCTGGGTTCCTTCCCTGGACACTATTTTATGTGATGATAAGTATCTACAATCCTGGCACTCCTACAGAGGGGCAGCAGGTGGAGACAGAAGAGTTGACTGAGAGCTCATAAATCAGCCAGCCTGGAATGTGCAACAAAACAGCAGACATGAAAGAGATCCTGCTTCAACAAGGTAGGTGGTAAGAACTGATTACTGAAAGTTCTTTTGTGGCAGCCATATGTACACTGTAGTAAGGATACACATGCGCATGTGAGCACACACACACACACACACACACACACACACCATATATATATATATATATATATGATACCAAGGAATAACAAAATCTGACTAGCAAGCCTTCCTGTAGTAAATGACTCTTGTAAGGGGTCTATGGAAAACTATCTTCTTCAATAGCACATTTTCCAAGACAGGGAAGCAGGGAGGACTCCCAGTGACCTAGGAAGTCTTAGAGTGACCTAACTAGGCAGACAACTCAAAATTGTGAAGGCCATGCTTTGTCGATGGGAGAAAACACTCAAAGAGAGAAGTGAGATGAGCAAATTTTCATAGAGGTTAGGGTCTAGAACCAGGTCTAGCTTCTCAGTCATCTTGCCTAGGCCCTTTCCTACTAAGGCCATTTGAAAGAAGAGAATTTCTCTCTTTCAAGGCTAAGACTGTCAAGGCTTATTGGCTTTAAATCAAGAGAGGAAAATAAAGGTCATTAAATTCCTATCATATACTGTATACTTTCCATTCATTTTCACCGATCAACTTTCTGATAGCATAGTAGACACAACGGTTTATAGAAGAAGTACTTGAGATAATGGGATACTCTCTGTCTAAGGATTTCTAGATTCAAGGGCATTTATATCAGTTCATCCCTTTATCCTTACACTGGGTAAAACGTTGATGCTGGAAGTACTTTTTGTTTGTGTGTGTCTCAATGTTGTTTCCCCTAGTGAGAGTGTAGTAGGGATTTCTCTACTCCATTTGCCTTCTACTTTATGGCTTCTATGAAATAATTCTAACTCTTCAAGGCTTAGGAATCAAGCCTGGTACCAGGCTTAGCAATTGGTATTTAATCCTCTGGCTAGTTGGATCCTGAAAGATGAGCCTGGAGATGATACATTTATATCTTGTACTGAGGGCATGTTCATCTGCATATGTATATAACTGCTCTAAATTTAAATTGCAAGTATAGTGTTCATATTTAAGTTGATATTAACTATTTGAAAAAAAGGCAAATAACTTAAACAAGACTATCCCCTTTTCAACTTATTATTACGTGTGAGTTTAATCCACACTATAATTTCACTGTCAACCTATCAAAGCTGGATGCTACAATGAAAGTGTGAGAGCCCATCTATTGCAAGCATCTGTGGGTACAGGGCACTGGAGAATGAGAGAGTCAATATGTACAAGACCATGCTTATAAACCAGAGTAGCAAGTTAAATAAAAGAAAAAAAAGTTCTTCTGTACTGGGTGGCCAAAGGTGAGGTCAGTATAAATATTGGCCCCACCACTGCCAAGTTCATGTTTTGCATGACGATGATTTAATCAAGATGTGTGGGTGACAAAAGGCTTATCAAACAAAGAGTGTTTTAGTACACAGGTAGGCTTGTTTAACAAAAGGGACACCCATCTTCTTTCACAAGGCTACTGTAAAATTCATATCCGGCCTTACAGAATTTCATGTTGCCAGCCAAGACTGTGATGTGAAAATTTACTGTATACTCGGAATGTTTGTAATCCATCATTAAAATGTCTGTACTGCTTTTCTCAGGAATCAGGGATGTTTATTCTTTGTGCTGTAGAAGTAAAATGTACAACAAAGATGAGAACTGAAATCTGAGAGTTCAAACACAAACCTAGGAATTCTGTAATGGTTTTGCACACTAAAGACGAGACAGATATCGCCCCATTTTACTCACGGGGAAACTGAAACACCATGGACTTGAATGCCACAGCTTTCTCTACTTTTCCCAGGAGCTATAATAAGCAAAAACCACAAAAATCATCCTGCTTTAAACTTGGAACACAGACACTCAGATCAAACATCTGGGAGGCAAATTTATCGTTTTACCTGTGTATTTTACTCGATCATTTGATTGTCAAAGGGACTTTTATTATTCTAGTTTCTTCTCAGAGAAGTCAGGAAAAAGGATATCTTCTCCAAAATTCCATCCATGGTCAGTTTCTTTAGGTAAGAACCATAATCATCAGCCTTTTTGTCAGTCAAATCCAGAAAGGAAAAAGAATGTAACCCTGATGCTGTCTGAAAAATGTGCAGGCAGATACAGTCTCCCAAGCAGTACAAATGTGACATTCACTTACTACTTTATGTACACACAAACACACACACACACACACACACATACATACATACACACACACACACACACAGAGAGAGAGAGAGAGAGACAGAGAGAGAGAGAGAGAGGCAGAGACAGAGACACACACAGAGAGAGCAACTCAGACTACACTAATCCAGCAAGCATTATTGTCAACTGAACCCTAAAGCCACCCATGATATAAATATGGTGACACTGAAGCTCCCTCTGAATTATTGACAGAATATTTAAAAGTGGTGACTGGTGACAGGAAGGGGAGATGATGGGCAGTTCACTCTCAGGTCTAGCAAGAGCAAAATCTCTCAAATAGAAATTTATTTTAAAAAAATCCCCATTATACTTCCTAAAGAAAATTTCCAATCTTGAAGATTTTTTTCTAAGTAGAACTTTCAAAAAATGCTTAGGAACGCCTGGTAAAATGTGAAGTTGCTTTCTCTCCACATTCAGCATTTGGTGTGTGAATGTCCACAGTAGCTCCTTTCTGAGTTCTTAATTATATGATCTGCCATAGCAAAACTATAGCAGTTTTTGTGATTTTCTTTTTGAACTTCTGCCCATTTGCTGAATTTTAAAACACTAGCCTGTTTCATTTCTTCTCATGACAGCTCTTTTGTTAGAGATGTCTTCCATAAGTGGCTGCTCCAGAATTTCTTGTATGTGTATGTGGAGGTGGGGGAGCGGGCAGGAGGTCTGCTCCTTAAAGGACCAAGGTTTTCTTAGACACCTACCTCTATGCAGCCAGCACACTGTTCTGACCTCTACTATGCATTCACTTGAATTTACTTGGGAGAAAGAGGTCTTGCATTTAGCCACTCCCACTCCCAACCATCCCATGGAGTATTCACTATCTTCCAGAAGGACACGGAAACCTATTGGCAGTGCCCCTAGTCTCTGAGCAAACTCATTATGATATCTCTCCTCTCAATCTTCAGCACTTAGCTACCTGAGAGAAAGAGCTGGAGAGCTATATCTGTCTGAAGCCTGTAGTGAAGGCAGTGTCCCTATAAACCCACAAATCCACATTGTGTTGGGGAAGATAAATGGATCAAGGATTCAGGGGCTACAGGTTAAAAATTAACTCCCAAAAGCTTCCAACTAAGCATATGAGATGGATAAGCTTATAAATAGACTTATGATTTAGTATATGCCTTAAGGACATCTTGCGTGGTATAGGCAAGTTCTCAAAGCCTGGGTCTGATATCCCTCTTGCATTGTTGCAGACCGAAGAGAGGGCTAATTTTCTCCTGTGCAGCATGGATGTTTTGATGTTTTTCTGAGCCTGCTGACAATTATAAGACTCAACAAATACATGACTGCTTAGCCGCCATGCTAGGTGGCCTAATTCCAATTACATTTGTTTGAATTTCCAAACATCTCTGACAGAAGTACCCTGATCCATAATCATAATATTGACAAAAACAAAAACAATAACAATCTTCTTTTGTTTGTCTTGCTTGATGTTTGTTCTCCTCAACATCCTTGAGAGGGTGGTGTTAAAAGCTCTGTTTCATTGCAAACAAAGCCATGGTTTCAATAAGTGATGTGATTTGCTTTTAATTATGCCATGAATTGCTATAGCTCTGGGAAAGCTGCAGCTCTCCATTCAGTGGAGTGAAAGGGGACTCTTGAGTGTTTCGATCACCCTGTTTGAGAGCAGGCCCCCTTTTTTTCTTTTCTTTTTAAGCCTACAGCACCTGGTATTCCCAGGCGGTTTCCCATCCAAGTACTAACCAGGCCTGACCCTGCTTAGCTTCCAAGATCAGACGAGATCGGGCGCGTTCAGAGTGGTATGGCCGTAGACGAGAACAGGCCCTTTTAAGCAAAGGATCAAAGGAGTTCCAGCTCAAACTAGAAGCAGGTGATGAGGCAAGAAAAGGTAGAGACATTGCTCTTTGGAAAGTGGTCCAGCCATCTGCTCATCTCATTCTTGACTCCTGCCTTTTCTATTTTACTGCCCTCACCTCTCCACCTGAGTTGAACAGAATTAGAAAAGGTCAGAAGCACTTAATGACCTTTTCTAAGAAGTCTTAGCCCAGAAGACCCACATCAATTCTGGCCTAGGCTTTGGAGAAATTTGTGCAGAGCACCTTGCTTTTCTGGGCCTGGATTTTCTACTACATTAGAATAGTCTTGGCCAGGTATAGGGTCTCAGGTGTGGCATTGTAGCCCTTGGAAGGCTGAGGCTAGAAGATTGTAAATTCAAGACTAGCTTAAACTACTTAGAAAGATCATGAAGCATGTTACATTTCAGCAATCAGGGAAGTTCAGATGAAAATGATATTGAGATTTCATCCAACCCCACTCACAATGGCTACCATCTAGAAAACAAATGACCAAAAAATAAGCTAGTAACAATGTAGAAGAACTACACACTGTTTCACACACTGTTGATGGGATGGAAAATCCCCCAGCCATTTTGGAAGTCGATAGGAAGTTTTCTCAAGATATTAAAACTAGATTCTGTATGATGCATCTCTATCATTCCTGGGGATAAATGCAAAGGGTTCTGTGAACCTAGAATGGAGGCACTCACAGGGTCATGCTTTCCCCTGTGCTATTCATAATAGCTAAGAGAACCAGCTTGCAGTCCATATCAGATGAATGGCATGTATGTAATAAAAAGGGAGAAAGAAAAAGGAGATTGTGGTATTCACAGACCAGGGGATGGAATTGGATATCACTATGTTAAAGGGCATAAGCAAGACTCAGAAAGACTGGTGTTGTGTACTTTCTCACAAAGAAATGGTATGGAAACAGAAGCAGAGCTATTTGAGGAAAGAAATGGAAAACAGAAGAGCAAAGAGAGGACAAAAAAGTTAACAGGAGGTAAGTGTGATCCAAGCACAGGTGTACATATACCAAAATATTACAGAAGAAATAATGAGATTCAGGGAGTTCGAGAACCTTCTAATTTGGCAATGGGCCTGTAAACGCATAGCAACAACAATGAAAGGAAAGAAAGTAGAAAGAAAGGGGACTCCTTATTTGTAGCATTTGTTGACTTCTATGACAGAATTTCTCCACCATGGTTCATTTCACAATACTTAGTTGGATCACAGTGGGCCAGTAAAATACTTTAGAATGTAGTCATTGGCTCTTACAAGCCAATGCTACCTTTCCAGCAAACCTCCAGCTAGTCAACTGGCCAGATGAGGGCATGTAGCAGGCTGTGTCTTCAGCCAGGTAATAGGCATTGTCCAGTCCTTCAGCTTCCCTCCCCAGGAACAGTGTAGCTGTGCAGGACCAAAGCAGATGAGTTAGGGAGAAAGCATAGAGGTATGGCTTTAACTTTAGTGCATTTACCTCAGGACTCAAAACGGACCATTGAGTGACAGATCAAAAATTAAAGTCTAGACTCTACTCAGGATTCTAACATTTTCCCTCCTTTAACAATGTGTGTATTTGCATAAGCTCAATGTATTGACAAGATGTAAAGACACTCATCTAGTAAGTGCAAATGTTTATACTGTGTTCTATATGACATAGAAATATACTTGATTTTTCAGCGCTTTTCCTTCACGAGTTGCTTCGACTTTTATCTTCTCTGTGACCCCGACAGGCTAGGCTGAAAGATTCAACTGGACACTATACTTTAACCTTTTCCACATGTGGTAAATGACAAGTTTTGTTTTCCTTATACCTGCAGGTAAACTCTCAAGCCCTGTCAGCTCTGTCCTCCCTGTCCTTTGTGGACCTTTGAGGAATATTTGCAAAGGGCATAATGGTAGAGGGCCATTTATTTGGTTCCTGTTTAAATCCCGTAGTGGGGCTATTGACAAGCTGGTACATTTTACATTTTAAATAATTTTCCCACAAGTTCAAATACATACTTGTCACCCTTCAGAGGCCTGGGAACCGATCTTATCTGCTTTGTCACAAAAAAATGGTACCTGCCTGAGTAAACATGAAGGCAGAATAGAGAGGCAGTGCTTTGCTCTGCAAGTGTAATCTAATTCACTAAGGCAAACAGCATCATGGCAGCCAGATTTAGCAAGTTTAATCTCAAGGTATAAATCTCTCACCTTCAAGAACACAAACAAACAAACAAACACAAACCCTATTGTGATTTGTCCCGGGGGGGGGGGCTACCTTAATCCTTAACAAACAGAGAGGAGTGTTGGTGAATGCCAGTGTTTAGAAATGAACACTTCCCAAGAAGTAAGGGTAGATGAAGGTTCCTGCCTTAATTTCTGTATGATTTGGCAAATTAATTTGTAATTTAATGCTTATTATCTCTGGAGTTTCTAAGTCCTGTGCTATCCGAGTACTCACTTCAGGTTAACATCCACTATGGGAGGTAAGAATTCAGATCTTTCACCCTTTGCCCAACTTAGTCCAGCCATACTGTTCCCCTGTTGGCACAAGATATCTGTATGTTAACTGTGGATCACTCAGCTTTCAGTATTTGTATTAACATGATTATGTAAGTGCTGGCCGTCGTTTATCGAAAGGTGTACTTCCTTTCTGGCATAGTAACTCCGATTTCCAGAGTTTGCTTTTGTGTAGGTTTTTATAGCATAAATTAACAGTTTATCCCCTAATTCTTCCCCAACTCTGAAAATAATCTCCTCTTTGCATATTCAAACAGAGCCAGTACTCCAGTGCCTTCTGAGAGGATCACCTTTGGGATATCTCTGCAAGCATTCCATATTGTGTGGACCCACAGGCTTCCTGGATCCCACTTTAGTCTTCGTTTTCTCCATATTGTGGTGGATGATCTCAAATAATTTCATAAATGACAGTATGTAACTAGTAACTTTCTGAGGACTGTTTGTATGTGTGTGTGTGTGTGTGTGTGTGTGTGTGTGTGTGTGTGTGTGTGAGGGGCATGAGCATGCACATATGTGCTATGGCAGGCATGTGCATTTCAGAGGACAACACTGGATAATAGTTTTTACTTTCCAGGTTGTTTGATCCAGGGTCTCTTGTGGTTCACTGATGTACACCAAGGTAGATGGCCTAAGAATGTGAGAGGCGTCTCCTGTCTCTGTCTCTGTCTCCAGTCTCCAGTAGAATCATGTCAAGCTTTAAATGGACAGTGCAGATCCCAAACTCAGCTGAGTTTGGCTCACTGAGCTGGCTTCCCATACTAGAGAACTTTTAAGTTGAAAAGTATTTATTTTGTTATCTTACTTGTTTGACTGGGTCCAACATGGTTAAACAACAATTACAAATGCATTGGACATGCTTGCTTTTCTTCTGGTTTTAAGAATGATGTTTTGGTTTGTTTGTTCTTATTTTATTTTTACATTTTAGAGAGAGAGAAAAGATAAGGATTTGGGTGCAAGGTAAGGTGTGGAAGAGTTTGGGGAGGGGAAACTGTAATTGAAATATATTGTATAAAAATTCCATTTCAATAGAAGAAAAAGAATGCCTTGAAAAAACTGTTACCATTTGGCTTTTGATTGTTTATATTAAAAATATATCTTTCTGATTTTCTGAAGAATTATAGAACTTTGCTTAGTGTTCAGTGGTATAAAATTGTATGATGGTATGTTTGTGATTGATAGTGATAATGTCAGCATGAGAATGATATAGGGACTTGTCATGGTATAATTCTGATAGTGATAATGTAGGCACAGTTTTGTTTTGACCTAAAAGCTTTTTAAATTCTGAAATTTATTTATTGAATTATTTCTTTAGTCACTCAGCCTTCATCTAATATTTTTCTTTCCTGAATTTATTTTTTCTATATGGTATAACTTCTGAAATGGTTCCTTTGTTTACTTTTTCTATCTTTGGTATCTTCTTTTTTTTCCCGTTAGTTCTTCAAATTTACCTTGAGAGATTTCTATTCACTGTTTTTATTTCAAGCTTCATTGCAAATCTTTTGTGTAATACTTCCTCTGTATAAAATCCTGCTCTTTTTAATGGATCCAAATTCTTTTTTCACCTTTTAGGAAATAATAAACTCAGTTTTTAAAGTTAATATCACATCTCAACTGAATGCCTTTCTCAAGTGTTTACTAGTCTTGATATCTGTGCTCTGAATTACTTTCGACAGATGTCTCACATTTAAGTGTAAGATACTAAAAAGCTGTGTTCATGGTGGGGCTGTCCAGGAGAATCTAGTTACCTAGTGTGATTATTAAACTCCTTAGCGCCATTGCTTCCATACTCTTCTCTCTTGGAATGACCATATCCCCCAGAGAAGCCTTTTTTTTTTAAGTCTCCTGACTCAAGATATAGGCATAGATACTTCATCCTGAATGCTGTCAGAGAGAATAAGCCATTCACTCATTTTTAGTGTGGTACCCATGTGCTACTCTGATCAATATTTCCAATTTCTCAATTTCTTCTTTTACCTTTTTCAATATAAAGCCACCTGTTATTTTTGTTAAAGCTGCATGGTCTCTCGCTGTACTGGTTAGTTTTTGGCAACGTGATGCAAACCTAGACATACTTGAAATATTTCTTATTTCATTAAGAAAAAGTAATGCCTCTCTATGCAAGTCTGTGGGGCATTGTCTTGATTAAGAATCCATGTGGGAGGCCCCAGCTCACAGGTGGTGGTGGCTGGGTTCTATGAGAAAGCAGGCTGACCAGGAAGCAATCTTTCTCCACGCCTTTTTCTTCAGTTCCTGCTGCCCGGTTCCTGCCTTGACTTCCCTCAGTGATCAACTATTATCTGGAAGTATAAGATGAAATAAACTCTTTCCTTCCCAAGTTGCTTTTGTCCTTATGTCTTTATCATAGCAGTAGAAACATAGCTAGGATATTTACTGAACCTGGAGCTCACTGATTCAGGAGACTAGCTAGCCAATAGGCCACAGAGATTGTCCTGTCTCTGCCTCCCTAGGGCTACGATAACAGGTGTGTGCCAACTTTTAACACAAGTGATGGAGATCCAAACTCAAGTCTTGGTGATTTTGCAAAAAGCATCTTAGCCAACTAAGACATCTCTGCCCCTGATAATAGTTTTGCTGTTGTTGTTGTTGTTGTTGCTTTAATTTAATACAAGAGGGTGTCTTTGGTGAGCTTGTGTCTTGCATGTGCTGGGTAGTACTATGCTTATTTCTGGGTTTAAACTTTATACTGTCTAGTCTAGACATCTTAGATGACTTATCTCATGCATCTAGTTTTGTCTCCAAACTCAGTGCTGTCTCTAATTTTTGGAACGTGTAAATCTTGGTAGAATATGCTTTCCCTTTACTTTTAAAAGTCAGAATGAGGCAATTCATAGGCGAGCATATGAAGGGGAAATGCATGTCCCTTCTTGCCCCCTTTCTGCTGCAGTTGTCTCCATTGTTATTTCACATTGTATAGTGGCTGTCTTATCCTATGCCAAAAAAAAGTATGAAGGTGATGAGACGTTTGTCTGACCTTGAAAAACTCACATTTCCTTGGTAAATATATTAAAAACTGTGAGTCAGGTGCAATAAGACAAATTTCTGCAGAAAGAAAAAGCCTGACTATCCAATCTCCCATTTTTTTGTGTGGCACCTGTAGTCTACTCTGATCAATATTTCTCAAATTTTCAGTCTCCTCTTTTACCCTTTTACCACATCGAAAGGCAAGAGGGGACAAGTGGTCCTAGAGTCAAGGTCGGTGCTTCTAAACCTTCCTAATGCTGTGACCCTTTAATATGGGTCCTCATGTTGTGATGAGTGCCTAATATATAATTATTTTGTTACTGCTTCATAATTGTATTTTTGATCCTGTGATGATTCCTAATGTAAATAACTGCCATGCTGGATATCTGGTGTGTGAGTCCCAAAGAGGTTATGGCCCACAATTTGAGAAACACTGTCTAGGCTAGGAGGGATTTTAACAAAGAAAAATAATACTTTTGTACTGATGCTATCAGTCCAAACATGTAGAGGGATTTCCACCTTTGTAATTTTCAAACAGATAACTTTGAAAAAAAACTTTAGTTTTTGCTTGGAAGATTGACAACCTCCAAAGAGCAAAGGACAGAAGAGGGAGATTGGTGTTTCACAGACCATTCTTGTGAGGGTGCATTGACATGACATCTTGTGTAATCCTCATTCTGCTCCTTGAAATCTGTGGAGGAGTAGACTGGGGGTCAGAAGTTCAAGTTTTTTGACCAGATCACATGGTTAGAGATGAATGGACTGTGATTCAAATTCTGCTGAGAAGATTCATTTCCTTAATAAACACTCTTCCGATTGAACATATTCTGTTACCCACTTGTACACGAGTGAACAATGTACAAGTAGTGAGCTTGTTCAGTGGAAATCACACTGGTTGCAATCTTGGAAAGTTTCTTTCCCTTAGAGAAATAGACTGTGAAGCAAATCTACATTTATTGTTCTATTTTCAATAGAGTTTACTTTGTGATTCTAGTCAGAGGAATAATGCTGAGTCCCAGCTTAGAAGATGTCCTAAACAGTAGGAAGATGATTTAGGAACATCTAGCTTTGAGGAACATGTTGCCTATGCCCTGTTTACTTTTAGCTGGCCTGCTATTTCAACATAAGGCTAGTGACCCACTCAGTGTGTGCTTTACAGTAGCTAGTCAGTGATGCTCTGAGGGGAAGCCAATTACAGATGAGAAGGCAACATTTTCACACAGTGTCATCTTATGTCCCTTACTCACCCCCATGGGCAGACTGAGCAGTCTACAAAAGATTCTGTATTAATCGGGCTCCTCTAGAGGAACAGAACTATAGGCACTCACAGAGACACATGGATGCACACACACACACACACACACACACACACACACACACACACACACACACAGAGAGAGAGAGAGAGAGAGAGACAGAGACAGAGACAGAGAGCGAGAGATACAGAGACAGAGAGAGACAGGGAGAGATAGAAAGACAGAGACAGAGAGAGGTACAGAGACACACAGAGAGACACAGAGAGAGAGAGACAAAGAGAGAGAGAGAGACAGAGAGATCAGAAAGAAGGGTTAGAATGGCCCATACAATATTGCAGTCCAATAATGGGGACCTTGCACTTAGAGACAGGGAATCTGGTTGTTGTTCCATGACATTGATGTTTCAACAGGCTCAATATGCTACTAAGGGCTGAAGAGCTGCTGGATGTTGGTACTGAGCTCTAGTCTATATTAGATGCCTGAAGAAGCTGGTTCTAATATCAGAAAGGGAATGCTGGACAGATGAACTTGGCAGTGAAAGTGAGGACATGCAGGTAACGGACAGTTGTTCCGTGTCCTTTGATCTGCGCTGCCACCAGAAGCTGCCACATTTAGGGTGGATCTTTCCAATTCAAATGATCTGATCAAGAAAATCTCTCCAAGAAGTTCCCAGTGGTTTGCATTTTAGTTGACTTCAGATCCAGTCCAGTTGACGATCAAGATTAGCCATCCTAGCCCCCAAAGGAGCCAGGCCAAGGCTTATGGAGGCTGAATGTGGTAACTCAAAATTCCTGACTCCTGAATTTTACCTCTAAAGTTTCCTTGCTCTCACACAGAAAAATGTTGCATTGAAATGTAGCAAGAGTGGGGCTGAGGATGCAGCTCACTTGATAAGATTGTTTGCCTAGCTTGCAAAAATGGTGTGGGATGGTACATACATATAACCCCAACACGTGGGAGCTGGGGCTTTAGAAGGTTTGGAAGTTAAAGGACATTGTCAGCTACATCAGAAGTTCGAGATCATCCTTGGATATGTGACATGTCCCTTACACACAAAGTGACACACACATATAGTGACCCACACACAGTGACACACACACACACAGAAGGGGAGGGAGAGAAAGAGGAAGCATGGTCCTGTTCCCCTCCTTTTTGCCCTCCCCTTTATGTTTGTTGGTATTTCTGTGAATTTCATTGTTACTGAACACATGCTTTTCCCTGCTTCTGTGCTAAGCCCTTAAGTGATCTTTATCATTTAGTGATTTAACCTTTATTATTGTCTTTATAAATCTTCTGTCACAGAAGAGAAAGCGGATTTAGAGAAGTGACTTTACCCGTTAAGGTAAGCAATAAGTGGCTATCTTTAGATAGTGGTACACGGGCATTGTATTTCAAAGTCAGGAACTTATATGATTCTATTCCTCCTTTTGAGCATTTGGAACATCCTCCTGGCCGACCTTCACTTCTTCCCAGACCCCAGGACTCAGCATTTCACAGCAATCTCCACAAATCTCCACCAAGTTCGACTAAGTGAGTTTAAATACAATATAGAAGTAGCCATAAGCTTCATACCCCTGTATCTTGAAACTGTAGACGGCATTAGGTGTAATCATGTGTGACGTCCTGGAAAATGATTTCTTTAGGTTTCTAGGGGTTGCGGAGACACACTGCGTTTAGTGTTTAACTCCATTCTGTTGCCACCGAACTTGATGAAGTACAGTGCTTGCTTTCAACTCCAGTGTCCAGATCTGACTCTTGCTTCAGCTCTGTGTCTCAGCCCTTGCCCATTTCTGTGCCCCAGCACATAGTCCTGGATGAGGAATTTCTCACTACACCCTAGGTTCTTTCACACTGTATTCTCAGCACCTAGGAACCATTTGTCACTGCGTCTTCTCAGAAACACCTTTGGTTCTTGACTTGGCTGTGTGTCTTACACACATATCTGGACTGCACATTGTTTTTTTCTAACTAACTGTGAATGCCTCAAGGTCAGAGACAGTGTGACATGCGCAATTATTCATTTTTATCCCTGAATTGCAAATTCATCGAGGGAAAATAACTTGTGTCCCAGGATCCACATGCTGTACTCTTGAGAGAGGAAGGCACAGGAGCATCATTTCTACAGTGCATTGTACCTGTTTGGAGCTATTCGACTCTGTGATGCTGTGTTGGATGTCACTGATTGTCCATTTCTTTTGGTGACCCAGCGCCTCAAGGACAAGTCTCAAACATGCCTGGCTCTCACTGTTCTGCTGGCAATGTTGAGTGGGGGACCTTGGACTTGTCATTCCCTGTCCCTGAGCCTCACTTTACTCAACTGAGATGTGAGCATGTTGGGCCAGATGGCATCAAGCCTCCTCCTTTGATTTCACCCAGGGTGTACATGTGGCTTGCATCTCCTCATTGACCTTGGCACATCGGCGGCCAAATGTTGCCAAATGATCCAACTTAGCTGAGTTGTGGAAATGGGCTGAGGATGAATGGCCCTTTCACATGGGCGTCTCTGCAGGGCAAGCACTATCACCAGATGAAAGTGACCTCAAGAGATAATAGCAATGTATCAGAGAACGCCAGGCAGGCCAGAACTTCAGCCCTCCCTGCCAGCAGCTCCACAGGATCAGAGGCCTTCCTGACACACTGTGACAACAGGCCAGCTCCAGGGCAGGACACTATGAAAAGGCAAACCAGAGTTAGACCCAGGGCTTCTGAGGGTCTGGTGACACTCCCCTCCTCCCCCAGACATGTGGGAAGCTGATGTCAGGCTCTGCCACTTCTCTGCTCCTATGACAAGGAAAAGCAATATTTTCCTCAAGAAAGACTATGTCACTCACACAGCTGGTGTTCTCTCCTGGGCAGGCCATCCTAGAGCTCTGTCCCTCCACCTCATGTTTTCCATAGCCATAGAAAGTGCCAACACTAGACCATCCCTCTTACCACTCTCCAGAAACAGAGAGACACAGGCAGAAAAGCTCTGTGTGTCCTCGGTGCATCTCAGGAGCTAAGACAAAATCCCCAGCTTCTCCTGGCTCCTTTTCTAGGCCAACTTCACCTTAGGCTTCAATATCTAGATAGAAAGCTACCTCCTTCAGGTCACAGTCCCTGATTTCCTGTGGTCTCAGCTGGGCCAGAAGCTTCTGCCCCCCACCTACCCCTCACCTCCAACAAGTTCCTACACTTCTTAAATCTGAGCATGTAGAAGGAAAAAGAAAACCATTTTCCCCTTTCACCCAACTGTGCACAATTAAACAAACACCTCAACACGTTCAAGACCTTATTCTCTGAGTGACACAGAATATATTGGAGAATCAAAGAAGGGCCAACAAAGTGGCTCAGTGGGAAGAGGTTCTTGTGGGCTGGACTGGCAACAGGAGTTTGACCCCTGGATCCTTTAAGGTACCAAAAAAGAATGGAGTCCCAAGAGCTGTCCTCTGATCTCTGTGTATATGCTATGATGAGTGAGCACGTACACACACACACACACACACACACACACACACACACAGAGGCGGGGGAGAGAAAGAGAGAGAGAGCCTCTAGTGTCGTGGCAGGATACACAGTCTAGGAAGAGAGTTAGCCAAATCACCATCTAATATGTGAAAACTTAAAGCAAGTGCCCAGAGCAGCAGCTCAATAGGAAGGATAACAAGCATAGCGAACTCTTTAGAGAGACAGGAGCAGGGGCAGACAAAGACAGTTAAGGAAGATTAGCTGTGCCTTACTGATGCCAGCATCATTAGCTGATTGTCGAGCCTCAGACATGGTGACAACATATACATGCAGGTGCCTGTACCTGAAGCTGCATTTTCTCAAAGTTGACTCTGGGGCTGCTGGCTAATGTCACAGTTAGGTCAGTTTCCCCTGTCAGATGCAGGCAATATTTTATTCACTCTTATTATGAGGAGTGTCCTTGTCTTATCTATGTGATATCCCTACCACATAGGGACTGACCAGGCCATGCACTGCAGATTTTCACTTGCCTGTCAGTTAGGGTCCCCCAAACTATATATTTGTACTTTCCACCTAGAACCCTTGTTGATCTCTCCCCTTTCCTATCCTTCAGGCTCATGCCTGGAGCTTGCCTGGCCCACATAACTTCAACTCCTACTTCCAATTTGCCTACGAGACTCTTCAGAGTGTGTTCCTTGTTCCCAGTCGTGCTTTTCCATCCTGAGGGAACAGGCTTAATTCTGAGATCCAGACATCCTTGTTGGAGGCCACAAACCAGCCATGCCCAGTCCGGCACCCCACCCCCTAAGATGCTACCCAAGCTTTCCAAATATTGGATTTATCACAGGCGGGAACACATTTGGTTAATCAACTCTCTTTCCCCAAACTGGAGCCACTCAGATAAAGATTTAAAATGTACCCCTATTGTAAGTGGCTACTGTTTCCAATTACATATGCTTCTCCCAGCCACCATGCAATCTGTTCACTTCATGCTGGTTTGCAAGAGCTGTTCGCACCAAACCATTGACAGCCAGTATCTAAACTGAAACCATCTGCTTAGCCATTTGCCATGCACGGCTGGGTCTTCCAGGCTTACCCAGTGGAGGGCCTGCGGAGCAGTCCATAAAACAAGCATGAATGAACGCAGCCTGTTTTTATTAAATGTCTTGCAACTGATGGGAAGATGGACAAGCCTGTCTGGCAAGGATAATAGCCAATGCTCTCAGCATACGAAGTCTTGGACAAGCTCCAGCAGCACCCTGCATCTCAAGACCATCCGGGGTTTCAGGAGTGTGGTCATGTGCTTGCAATGAATTCATCTATGAAAGGCTTCTAAAAAGATTTTATGGTTTCTCCCCTTTCTTGAGAAAAGCTCAATCATAAGTTCTACCCCTCTGTTTCTTACCTGGGAAGTCAGGGAGAGATAAGAATACCTAACCTCTGCTCTTTGCTGCTGTGACCAAATCTAGACGTTTGGGTACTTAGACCTTTTCTTACTGATACATATGATTTCCACAAGAGTCAAGCCTGGCTCTTGTGTAATCCTCTGTGTACTTTTCAAAAAATACTGTCCCTTAAAGTAATGAAGCCCCAAAGAAGTGGGTATCTTGGCAGATTCACCCAGGATTCTGATCTTTGTGTCTAAAAATTTATTGTGGACATTAGCAAGGAAAAAAATCAGTAGTCCAACCTGAAAGCAGTTACCAATAATATAAACTATTCAGCTAAGTTTATT
This sequence comes from Mastomys coucha, assembly GCF_008632895.1. Lineage (NCBI taxonomy): Eukaryota > Metazoa > Chordata > Mammalia > Rodentia > Muridae > Mastomys > Mastomys coucha. Next base: position 16,882,690 of record NW_022196900.1, on the reverse strand, counting down.
TACTCTGATTCCAGGGTAATCTGGAACTTTCTTATCCTTTGACAGCCTAGATAGGATAAGTATCTTTGAGAACAGGTTGATTGAGCAAACACAGCAACCTTCCCATATGTCCATAAAACAAAGATTGTAAAGTCACAACAGTGCTATACCAGAGTGTCAGTCATAGTTACTAGTGTCATTTAATTTATAAAGAGATGCACCTTCTTTCAATCTTTCCCTAATTCAACAACAGGGGTCAGCTGCTTTTGTCCATTGGTTGGGTGCAAATATCTGCCTCTGATTCTTTCAGCTGCTTGTTGGGGCTTCTGGAGTGCGGTCATGCTAGGTCCATTTTTGTGAGCGCACCATAGCCTCAGTGATAGTGTCAGGTCTTGGGGCCTCCCCTTGAGCTGGATCCCACTTCGGGCCTGTCGCTGAACCTTCTTTTCATCATGCTCCTTTCCATTTCCATCCCTGTAATTCCTTCAGACAGGAACAATTATGAGTCAGAGTTGTGACTGTGGGATGCCCCTCCTCCTTCATTTGATGTCCTGTCTTCCTGCTGGAGGTGGGCTCTGTAAGTTCCCTCTCCATACCGTAGGGCATTTCATCTAAGGTCCCTCGCTTTGAGTCCTGAGCGTTTTTCACCAGGTCTCTGGTGCACTTTGGAGGGTACCCCCAACCTCCTACCTCCGGAGGTTACCTGTTTCCATTCTTTCTGCTGGCCCTCAGGGCTTTGTGTTCCCCTCTTCCCCCCACTCCCTTCCATCTACTTTTCCTCCCAGGTCCCTCCCTCCCTCCCCATTTGTGATTGTTTCCGTCTCCCTCCCTCCTAAGTGGGACTGAGGCATCCTCACTTAGGCACCTCAGCTTATTGACCTTTTTGAGTTCCGTGGACTGTATTTTGGGTATTCAGTACTTTTTTGGCTAATATCCACTTATTGATGAATACATACCATGCATGTCCTTTGGGTCTGAGTAACTTCACTCAGGGTGATTTTTCTAGTTCCATCCATTTGCCTACAAAACTCAGGATGTCCTTGTTCTTAATAGCTGAGTAGTATTCCATTGTATAAATGAACCACATTTTCTGTATCCATTCTTCTGTTATGGTATATCTAGGTTGTTTCCAGCTTCTGGCTATCACAAATAAGGCCACTATCAACATAGTGGAACACGTGTCCCTGTGGCATGGTGGGTCTTCTTCAAGAGAAGCAAGTGCTCTTAAACACTGAGCTGTTTCTCTACCCCTATTGTTTAATTTTTAATGAAAGAAATGAATATAGGAAAAATTGTTGAGGCAAAGAATGGTACAATTCTTCCTTCCTAATTTTGGAATGTTAACCATCCATCATCCAATTACAATGGACTCTAACTCAAACAAGTGGGGTGGCTATTGTGACTTGGTCCAGCTAAGGACTGGTGTCCCTTTGTACTGCAGTCTTTGTTCACTCAGAACTAGATGAATAGAAAGGTTTGAACTTACCCTGGACCTTCATCTATATGCTAAGAGGATGCTGAGAGTTTTATAACTGTTGTTCCTAACATCCATTGTTTGAAGTTTGCTTTTGCATTTGGTGTGAGACTGCAGTCAGTAAGTCTGGGATGCACGGACTGATTCATTCACCCAGTAATTGCTTGTTAGGCTTCTACTCAGTTGCACTCTCTCTGAACTCTAGGCATCTATGAAGGATGATGGTGTGGTCCATCTGCAACAAGATTACATATACTCCAAGGGAAGGCTCTGAGGCTATTTTGTTTATTAAGGGTTCCATATAGATATTTCCAACTTAATGCTTAATTCTAAAATGAAGCCACAAAGCAAAGGAAAAATCCTAACCAAGTAGAATGAAAATTAGTCCTCCTGCAGCAGAGGCTCTTGTATTATTCCTCCAGAGCAGAGGTTCCGGTAGCAACCTCTAAGTCTCCACTGCTCAGATAGCAAGAACCACAGATTTTCACAGCATTTCTAGAAATGCAGCCCAGTGTGATGCTCCAATAGGACCATGAGCTACATCATCCACTAGTTTTCTGATTCTTCCTTCCTTCCTTCCTTCCTTTCTTCCTTCCTTCCTTCCTTCCTTCCTCCCTCCCTCCCTCTTTCTCTCTCTCTCTCTTTCTTCCTTCCTTTCTCTCTCTCTCCTTCCTTTCTTTCTTTCTTTCTTTCTTTCTTTCTTTCTTTCTTTCTTTCTTTCTTTCTTCCTTCCTTCCTTCCTTCCTTTGTTTCTTTCTTTCTTTCTTCCTTTTTCTTTCTTTCTTTTTCTATTTCCTTTATTTCCACTTTACTATTCCTTGGTGAATTTACAATATGATTGGTCCTTACTATAAACAGACTCACATAATTTTTTTAATATGGGCTAAAGTGCTATGAATATATTGTTTCTATTTTCAAATTGTGGGGTGAGCTGGAGTGGTGTGTGTGGGGGTGTGAGTGCCATAGCACACAAGTTGAGATGGATGACAACCTTGGGTGTCAGTCAGTCTTTGCTTTCCATCTTATTTACAACATCTCTTAGTAGTTTATCCACTGCATATGCCAGTCTAACTGCCCTATGAATTTCTGGGCATTCTCCTATCTCCACCTCCTATCTCCTCTGAAACACTGGGGTTACAGATGCCCAAAAAATACTCAGTGTTTACATGAATCCTGGGGATTTGTACCAGAGTCCTCACATTTGGATAGAATGCTCTTCTACCCACTGAGCTATCTGTCCAGTCTTCTGTATAGTTTTTCAACAAAAATACTAGGTGATGTTTTTAATGAAATAAGAGTAAGTTTTAGTTACTGTCCCTTTGAGAACTGGAAATATTTGTTCATTTCTGCCTTCTTCTCTCGCCACTTCCTCTTTTTTATGTATTTTTGATAAGCTTGTGAATTTATGGATAGGAAGATAGGAAGCTACTTGGGAAGCCATCCTGTCCATTTCTAGGAGTATAAATTATGGTTCATAGTTTATTAGACCTCTCATACAAAGAAGCAAGTGATATATATATTCCATTTCACAAATAAATTAGAAGTGGGAAGCCTTTAAGAATAAAGTTTTACTGACTTTTCTATGTTCTCGTCTTCAGGGCATGGCATAAAGCATTATAGAGTTCATGCTTAGAAAGTCATGTTGGAAAGTGGCTGCAGAGTGAATAATTAGATAATTTAATGCTTACCCAGACATTTATATTTGCTCTTAAATTCTTAGCCTTTCTGAATAATGTACAGGGACTAAATGCTGCCAAAGTACACAGCTAAAAAGTGAAGATAAACCATCAAGACATGTCTTTTGGTACACACACACACACACACACACACACACAAAACTCAATTGCTTTATTTTCATTAAATTAGTCAGAATACTTGTTATGTAAAAGTATGACTACCTATCATAAGCCTATGTATTTTTATTACTAAACTTTTATCTCTGAGGCACCTTTCTCCCAGACAGGTCTAACACAGATGTGTCTCTTACGGAAGGAAGAACACAGACAGCATGCCCTAAGGTGTGTGAGAACACAGCTTTGGTTCACACTTACCTTAATCTCAACAAGCTACATGGCATCTGAACCAGTCACTTATCATTTTGCTGTAACCAAACACTGGATGGAAGAAACTTAAGGGAGAAAGGATATGTTTTAGCTCAGATTTCAAAAGCAGAGGCTCTCAACCCATGAATCGCTACCCCTTTGAGGGTCAAATGAACCTTCCATGGGGTTTGTCTAAGACCATCAGAAAACACAGATATTTACATTATGATTCATAACAATAGCAATGTTACAATTATGAAGTAGCTAGAAAAATAATTTTATAGCTGAGGCTCACCACAATGTGAGGAACTATAAAGGATTGCAGCATTAGGAAAGTTGAGAAACTCTGTTCTAGAGAATACAGTCAATTGTGGTAGAGAAGAGATGAAAAAGCACTCTGTGGAGGTAGGAACATGTGGCAGTTATTACTGAGGAAGGGTTATAGCCCTCAAGTCCTGCCCGTAGTGGTCCACCTTCTCTAGCTATGCCTCCTATCTAGAAGGTTCTATAACCTCATGCCACTGACTGAATACCAAGTGTTCAAACATAGGGCTGTAGGGGGATATGGCATATCAAAGCCAAAACAACTTTCTCAGCTTAAGACTTCTCCTGTGGAAACAGGGAACCACAGAAGTTTGACTAAGGAAGGAATTTTCAATGGTTCAGAAGTATAAGGGAAAATGGTCTGGGAGTGAAACTAGCGTTATACAACTGGTCTCGTTGTGCCTCATATTTGACAGATGCCTTGGGCCCTTGGAATCTTGCTGCCGTACTACACTGGTTTCTATGCATCAGCCCAACAGATCATTATCCTTCCTTCCTTATGAATCAAGAGAGAAATCCTTTTTCTATTCTCCTTGTGAATACATTCACAGCCAGGATACTGGGTCTTCATGCAACCCCTATGGTGTTATCTTTCCTCTTCATAGAAGAAATGGGGTTAACTGAGATTAAATAGAACCCTTAGTGAGAGAAGAGGAAACTTTTTTAACCCTTTAAAGGCATTAGCAATGTCTCCTGTGGAATTAGGTCATATCACGTACAGATGGTCAGCAGGTCTGACACCCTTGAAGACAGAAGAACAAATAAATTATAGATGAGAATGGAACGGTAGCAGGGTATTGAGAAAGTGTATTATAATAGGATCGATCCTTGAGCACTTTTCCTTTCAGTGAATCAATAACATTGTGTACTGGGCCCCTGGGACTTGCCTCTTTCTCATTCTGCAGAGGCTTGGGACTTTGAAACCTGGCATGTACCTTGATGGAAGATAAAGAGAGGCTCCAAGCAGCAGCTTTGTTAATGCTAATCATCCTTGCAGCTTCGTTCCATAATAAACGCAAGTGAAAGCCAACTTGGCCATGCTAGAATCCTGTTTTGGCCAGTCTTCAAGACTGTGATATATTCTAGAAGTGATACAGTCTAGGGGTCTTTACTGGCTTTGTTTTCTTTGCAGCTAAAGAATAAAAACACAGGAAAAATTCAGAGCACAACTGGTAGCAGGAGAGAAATCTGAAGCACTGCAGAGAGAAGGTATTTATTGGGGTGCATGGAGGGGGGTGTCATGCACACAGCACAAGTACAGAGAAAAAGACTCTCTGCATTGCAGAGGAGAGGACTCAGAAAGTAAAAAAAAAATGATATTTCCTAGAGAATTTAGGGGTTTTAATGCTTTTGAATAGTCTTCCTTCGGTTATTTTAGGTTTGGTCAATTCGAAGAAAGCTAGGATGATTGATTGGTTCACGACTGTATGTGACCTATCCTGATGCAGTTGTGAACTTACTGAGCTTGTTCATCAACAAGCTCAATAAGGTGATGGGAGGAAAAAAGTTGCCTCAGATTGGGAAGTTGAGGAAGAAGCTAACCATCTTGAAAATTCATCAACTTTATTACTTAGCCATGGCCTTTCTCCATATTTGTCTGCCTACCAGGGCATCTCTCATCTGGAATCCATCCTCTCAACCTACATTGCCTTACATTCTACTGTCCTTTGATTTATGCAAGTGGAAAATGCCAAAGTCTAAGACAACAAACAAGGCTTAGCTGAGCTCTAGCTGTGGGTTACCTACTTGTGCCTCCAGGTCACAGCAATAGAGTTATGACAACTGAGGATCCAAGAGATAGAGGGGTAGGTAATGTATGTGTGTGTTGGTGTGCATGTGTGTGTTCAAGTATTATTTATTGAGGTGATTTCTGCACTATGTTTTAATATGTCTTTCCTTATTTGATCTTTCCACAACCCTTCTTCTGCTGCTATCTACAGTCTATAGATGAGCTCAGAAAGGAGGAATGGCTACACTGTTTCTCCTATAGTATATAGTAAAGTAGGTAAAGCCTTCTTCTAATGCATAATTCCCCATAATTTCCATATTGAAGGCATCTGATGAAAACATATATGATGTAGAATGACTGACAAGTTTCAAGGGCAAGACATGGATAGGTTTGCTTGGTTTGTGTGGAATGGATTTCAGATAGATAAAAGCAGAGATATAGAAAACAGAGGATATTCTCACACTCTGGGCAAGAGATAACGATGGCAGGACTTGAGGTATAGTCTGCCAGTGTGCAGAAGGAAATCATGACTATCCTGGGTCTCTTAAAGTATCAAGGGAGCAGAATTGCATTCACCAAGGCTATGCAAGGATTTGGTAGAAGTTCATAGAGAAATCTGCATCCAGTGTTGTCATAAGCATGAAGGCTCAGAGTCTGTTTTCATGTTTCTCTACTGGCTCCAGGCATGTGGGCAAACTCCCAAGAGCTTGTGAGCTCTATGAAGTCTCCATGCCTCTGCTTGCCTCTGTTTTATCATGTCACTGGGTCTTAAACACATGAGTATCTTGTTTGGCCCCTTCTCGGCCCATAGCGACTAAAGTTTGGAACAGGATTTTATGGCCAACCCAGAAGTCTGTTTTGCTCCAAGTCTCTGGGTCCCATGGTTATAACACAATAATGGATGCCTCTGAGAGGCAGTGGCAGATTGGATGATGAGATGTGGCTCACTGTCTCCTCCCTCTCTGATTAGGATCTCTGCTTAAGGTAAACAAATGACTTCCATGCACCATGGAAATGAGGAAGGGCTGGTATTCTCTCAGCAGGGGAAGTTACTGAGGACATGGTGTGACAATGTAGGTGGTTTCTCCTTGGAATGAAAGTGTAACTATGTCATCCCCGAAACAACAGCCATGAGATAGACTCCTGTCATCCTAGGTCAGTCTCAAACATTAACACTTCTTGCTGTTAAGATGTTCAATATCTCATAGCAGAAACTCACTAGGAAGAGAAGAAAATTGCCCAGTGTGGAAACACTAATTTTCTAAAATTTCCATTGTTCTTCCAGGTGGTTCAAAGAACTGCTGAAATTCTTAATGTTACTCATGTCAATTTATTATTCAAATGTGTTTGTTATACACCAAACTTATATAAAGTGAGGACATGGCTGCTTTAAGATATGGTTGAGGGAAAGGATATAAAGGATTTTTATTGTGGATATAAAGGAGAACTCAAACTGTGGTATCTGGAAGAGTCCAGGGCAGAATGAGAAAGCAGTACACAAGAAAGTGCTAAGTGTGAACATGGTCAGCAAAATAGACTTGGCATAGAGAGGAGAGACAGTGGAGGAGAGTAAGAGAGGAAGACCAAGAAAGGATTACAAAAGGCAGAGAGTATAGAAAGGAAGGCAAATGAAGACCAAGAGAGTGCATGGCTGGAATGGTAGAGTTATGTAGAAATGGTAAACCAGGGGAATGGGAGCTTGTGAACTGGAGAAGTTTAGAGTAGAGAGCAGAGTGAGAAGAGCCAGAATGCCAGCATGGACTCCATAACAGATACTTGTGATGCTGAGAGAGCTTCAAGGCCAGCATGTATGTTAATATGCTAATAGACTCTCGGTTGACTGTTTGTGCAGAGTTTCTTTTAGACCTGACACGACTATGGCCAAGTGATGAAGCTCCTGCATTCTGTCTATAGTGAGCATCTTTTGAACAGAGTTTGGCCTTCTCTAGGAGTTGAATCCAAAGGACCATCCTTGATTTCTATTCTGTAAAGGTTCCCCAACTTGTATGATTTATGATGTTGCATCATATTTGAGAGAAAATAAACTAGAGGAAGGCTAGAAAAATAAACAGAAGTAACTGTTTATTATAGATGTTTTCATTGTCTTTCATTTATGCATTCTTTCATCATCCACACACTCATTCCATTATGTAGACAAAACTGTCTGTTGAGTCTCCCTGGATGGTCACATAATATGCAATATATACATAGCAAAATAAGGAGTTTGGAAACTGGGGGTGGGAGAGTGAACAGAGACAGTCCATCTTGGGAAAGGTTCATTACCTAGATGCAACAAATACAAGTGAAGGCATTCAGAGAGAGAAATGAACAGATTCCACACTTTAAATCTTGTTCTATAAATACTATGTGGATGATGCCTTGGGCAGGTGACTTTTCTCAGCATCAGTGTTCTCATCTTCAAAATGGACATAATTTGAACGGAAAAGTGAAAATACTTACAAAAGTCTTCTAATGTCTGGAGTAGAGTATTTGCTCAGCCAGTGCTACTTTTTAGAGTGACTTTTCTTTGCCAATTTATTGGTGTATACTAATGGTACAGAAGGAAGTTTCATTGTGACATTTCTGTATCTGCATCTTGGAGTCATAAGCATTCCTTTCTTGTTTTCTCCTTCCTTCTCTCACTTCCCCTTTACACATACCCCTGATGGTTTTACATTGATGTTCTTGTGATCTCTTTAGAATTAAAATGTGAGGGAAATAAGAAAAGGCTCACTGTGAGACTGGCTTATTTCATCTAGCAGGAATCTCCATGTCTACCCACTTCTCTGCAAATTTCAGAATTTGGTCTTTTTTGTGGTTGAATAACATTTCATTGTATATGTACACTGTATTTTCTTTATCCATCCATCTACTGATGAGCATCCCAACTGACTTCATAACCTGGCTGCCATGAGGAGTTCAGCAATAAAGGTGGATGTGTTGGTATCTCTAGAGTGAGCTGGGTTTACTTGCTTTTCATTATATACCCAGAAGTGGTATAAATGGTTTACATGGATGCTCTATGCCATCTTGGTTGCCATTGTATTTCTCAAATTCAGTGATCAAGGCCATTTTGCTAATTATCTCTGCAAACAAATCAAAATTACTAATGATATGACAAACAAAGCAGGGAACTCAGAAGTTCTAGTAAATGTTTTAGATGAGCTAGCCTCTGACCAAGTGCCTGTCTAATGTGCATTAGGTTTCTGCTTTTGGCAGATCAAATAATATGAGTCTGGCTGTACTTTTACAGGAAATGTGGCTAACTAAACAGAGAAACTAAATTACTGGAGACTTGGCATAGTAAACTCTTTTCACAAGTTTGCACTGCATAGCTGTTGACACACAAAACTCAGAAGCAGCCATAGAAATCTACTAAAAACAGTATGACAATTCTTTCCATGGAACATACTTATACCTGGGTCCTAATCATAATCATTATTGGTATCATTAAAGCACTAATGGCATTATCATTATTGATGGTAATTGATGTTTAGAGAGTTAGTCAGAACAGATGAATAGCCACAATCAATGGAATCCCCCAGAGTGATAGGCAGTATAGTGTAGATACAGCAATCAGAGAAGCAACACTGTAAGCTTGCCCACTGCAAACTGAGAGAATAGATGTCTAGTGTGTATACTCATTGAGTCCTTCCTTCACTCAGAATAGGAACAAGGAAGAGGCCGTCTCAACTTCTGAGGTCTCAGAAAGGAAAATCTAAGACACTGGAGGGTAGCAGAATAGATGTTTCTTTCTCTGAAGACCTTTCCTTGTTCCATGTTGACTGAGAACAATCAACTCAGATGATTAATAATCTCCATACTTCAGAAGAAGGGCTTGATTTTTAAAGCACTGAGTAGAAAAATACCAACTTTTCTCAGACACCCTTGGGAATTACTCGTCCTGAAAGGGCTCTTTAAAAATGAAGGGGAAATTAAATGATACTTAATGGGCCTTTCTTGCTTTAGAACAATCATTGTTTTATATGTTTCCTTTAAGAAACTAAATCCCCCTTTCAAAAATGATTCACTGAAGAAATCAATGGCAGAGGCCTCCATTAGTCCAGATGCTCTTGATTTTAAAAGACAGTAATCTATATCTCCAGAGGTTAGGAATAAGTGCCCTGTGATTTCAAGCAAGATGAAATGGTGGCCTTATGAGTCATTGTAGTCAAGGGGAACACTTTGTCTTCTGCTCAGTATCACCACCTTCTCTGGTGTGTTGATCTGGAACAGTTGTGGGGGTGGAATAATCTAGAAGTTCCATGACTTAGTAAGATTTATGAAAAGAAAGAAAGGCTGCATTTTATTCCTAGGACATTTCCGATCAAGTTCTTAGCACAACTGGCTTCATTCTTCAAGTTGATGGATCAATGCACTCTTCCACACTCCTGGTTTCAGCACTTTTCTTAGAACTCCATTCCCTTGAAGGTAGCTCAGTTTATCTCCTGACATATCTGTTGGAGGCTGTTTATTGAATCCAAGAGTCCCTTTTCTTAAATCCATTCTCTCAGTGACAACAAGGTGTACCAAACTTTCCCATTACAGGTTTCAATATTCCCTTTATTCTCACCTTCCGGCTTGATTGGCTCCAAACAGCATTTTCAGAGCCCTTTCATACTACAGGAATCCTGCTTGCTTTGGAGGACACAGATGTAAGCACGACATTACCTCTGCTCTCAAGACCATGCTACCACTTATCTGAGAACACAAGATTTAAACCATATCTCCTGAGAAATAAAAGAGATAAATACAAAGTATAAGAAAGAAAATGGACAGATATTCTAGGCACTGGGAGCTTAGAAAAGGATGAAATATTCTCACCATTTTCTAGAAACTCCAGGGCTATAGAAAGTATAAATTACTATGACTAACAATAAATTCATATTTTAATAATCATGGAATGAATATTAACAGTAAATTGACACTTTAGGTATTGTTTACATTGTGTATACAATTTTGTTTAATATTTGGGAGGAGGATAAGACAAAATCTAAATGTATATACATGGATGGCATTGATCTTGTAACACTCCTGCTTTGACTTTCCAAGTGAGGGAGTTATAAGCCTCACCACTATGCCCATTTTTATTATATACTAGAGTTAAAACAAAACCGCTTTTTATAATGAAATTATGGGTGACTGAGAATAGGACTACATTACATCTTATTAATATAGTCATAATTATATGGTATTCTTAATATTTATACCAATTTTTATTTGTAAAAACCAATTAATGTATCAGAGCAGGCAATGTTAATCCCATACTGGCAAAGTGGGGATAAAGGTTTCACAGGGGTCAGACAGGGCTGCCATATTGGAAGTTCTGTCACCTTCTGCAAAGCATCTCATTACCTTTCATTTTCTATGTCTTCTTCCTTAGAGTCTTAGTCATGCTGTTGGCTCAGTTAAGAAAAATATATAACATGGAAAAGCAATACTAGGTTGAGCTGCTACCATGCCTGTAGCAAGCCCTATGTATCAGTTGTGTTCTTTTATTCAGGGTTGTTCCTCCAGAATTCAGAGTCATGGGAGAACAGCATTTCACATGGCTAGAGGGGGGCAGTTTAACCCTGAGTCTTTCCCTATGGGAGCAAGAATCACAGTTGAGGCTGCCGCTAGGGAAATACCAGCTGATTCAGCAGTCTGAAGCATTGACCTGGATTCTATATTTCCTAGGATTTCAGTATCTCAAGACTGGGTTATGTTGTAACCTTCTAGCAGGGCAGTGTTTTTCTATATTCTTTTTATTTCCCTGGAAGAGAAGGGTTAATAGCTTTCTTAAAACATTTTCTAGGTTTTATTTTCTTACATGTTCCAGACAAGTAATTCTCTCTAAATATTGCAGTGGCATTTGGGGTATAAGAATAATTTTTCAGGTGGATTCTCCTTTGATTTCTAAGTATTTTTCATTTTTGACTACCACCCAACCCAAGGAGCCCTTCCAGTAGCCAATAAAAGGAGCAGATATGCCTTGTGTGTTTACAAACACCTATCTCCAGTGTCATTATCCAATCTGCAGTTGAGAGCTAGTCAATGAACTGAGCAAATATGACCTTGGTTGGAAATGGATTGGGAATTTAGTGTGTCTCTTTCTTGAAGGCTACAGAGAAGAGACATTATGGCAAGAATGAAGAAAAGATGATGATAAGGCAACAATGTTTGATGACTTTTCTCATATTCCTTCATTTAAAGTTATATTCTGACTATTTGCTGACCTTGTTTTCGGTGTTGTCTGTCAGACATTGTCCTCACATGTGATGCTGAATGGACTGCAACTACTATGTTAGCTCAAAGAGAAGGAGATTCTTCCTAATAGGGATTCTGGAGGTTTCCTGGAGTGACCATTCCAAGCAGCACTTGCAAGGATTTCAGTTGCCAACCGCAGATGATTCCTGATAAATGCCCAAACCAGATGTGGAAGGATGTGTAAGATGGCAGGTGATCTGCTGTGAGTGACAAATGGATTGCATGGGTAGGGTGGTGAAGAGCGAGAAGAAAGAGGATTGTGACAGTTAGCATTGACGGTCAACTTGACAGGATCTCATATCACCTAGGAGATACCCTGATGGGAATGTCTGTGGGGAGTTGCTTGACTGGGTGAGTTGATTTGGAGTGGGTGTGGCAGTATTTGATGGACTAGGGTCTTAGGTTAAATGAAAAGATGAAAGCAAGCTGAGCAACAGCATTCCTGTGCCACTGCTTCTCTGTTGTGGACACAACATGACCATTCACCTTACTTCTCTGTCACCATGCCTTCTCCCTTGAGTTGATTTTGTCAATTATTTGCTCAGGGCATTGAGAAAAGTAACTAACACAAAAATAGACTTGGGCACTATTCTCTTAGCCACTGAAGGGATTTGAAGGGGTATGTTTATACTAGATCCAGAGGCTGCCATATACCTAAAGCTATTTCTTAGGCTTCATTCTCTCTCTAGATGCTTGATATCCATACCCATACCCGTGAAGATCTCTCTCTCTCTCTCTCTCTCTCTCTCTCTCTCTCTCTCTCTCTCTCTCTCTCTCTCTGCCTGTCTCTCTCTCTCTCTGTCTCTCTCTCTCTCTCCCACCTCTCTCTCCCCCCCCCACACACATGCCAAGCAAAATCCGTTCATCTATTCACTCTCATGAAGCCCATTCTCTAGTTGAAGGAGAGGAGAAAGTAGTTTGGGGCATGGTTTTGTGTACTAATCTCTGTGATAGGCATGGACCAAACAGACTATCTAGATCAGGGAGAGGTCATCTCCAGCCTATCCCAGCCTCAATACTTCCAAACTGATGCCCACAATTGTCTCTTGGCTTCCTAAAGACCACTGATGAGCATTCAAGGCAGAGTTCTCATTGAGTAGCCTTCACACACTTCCCTTGACTCATCTTTGGCCACTGAACCCATGGGACTGTACCCAACCACTGTGGTCTGGGATATGCTCTAGTGCTTTGCTCTACCTGATTCTCATGATTCTCTTTAGTACTTATAACTGACAATTCCCACATCACCCATGGATATTCCCCTGATACTCTAACATCCAATAGCTGTCATTTATCTGTGACCCCCACATTTCCTAACATCTATGTTGTATACTTTTCTAAATGATTCTGTTTCACTGTTGATAGTGACTCTACCTCTGTCATCCGGCTGCACAGTGCACACAATCACTTCAACTTCTGTTTTCCATAGTAACACATATTTCCCTTGGTTCTCCAACCACTCCAACTATCTTTCACTTTCTTCCTGATCTTGGGCCACTGTACCATCTCTCTCTCTGTACCTGCAATACACTTCCTGGCTTCATTCCCCACCAGCCATCTTTTTCCTCAACTACCTTTCACTAAAGCCCTAATTTGCTTTTCATTGCACTTTGCAAGGAAAGGGCTTATTTCAGTTTACAGGTTATAGTCCTTCATCAAGGGAAGTCAGGGCAGGAACTCAAGAGAGGCACTGAAGTAGGGACCATGGAGGGATGCTGCTTATTGGCTTAATTTTAATGGCTTGCTTAGTCCATTTTCTTATATATCCTAGTACCACCTGCTCAGGAATGGCACCACCAAGAGTAGACTGGGTCCTCCTATATCAATTGTTAATCAAGAAAATGCCCCCAGAGACATGCCAATAGTCCAATCTGATGGAGAAAACTCCCTAATTGTAGTCCCATCTTCCCAAGTGACTCTAGTGCATCTAAGTAGCACACCAAGCCATCCTGATTCTTCCTCCAACTTTCAGCCTGGTGATTATTTCTCAGAAAGCTAGTTTCCCTGATCAGTGTACTTGCTATCACATGTAATCTGTTTCAGCTCACCAGTATCTGTTCCTTTACATTTATTTGGGTAATTTATTTGCTTCACTATTTCTGCTCCAGTAAATTACAAGATGAAAAAAGCAAAATACCATATTCACTTTTTTACCTTTGTTATTTCATCAGCATACAATAAAGTACTTATCACATAGCCATTCCCAGGACTCAATGTCTATTTGTCACCAAATAAATACATGATGAAAAAATGGCATGAGCAACCTCTAGCTGTAGTGATTCATAAATGATAAGACCAACTAGACAATCATTTTACCTTTAACACAGTCTTAGGCTATAGAGTTCTGGTGAGGAAAAAAACCAAAGTCATTTTTTTTTCAGGGTAGAAATTAAAGATGGAAGTTTTTAAAGCATGTTGTTTTCCTTCCACATTGAGATTTACTGTGTGCATGAGACTCTCCACACAGACTTGGCTCCCTCATGGGCTATCAGTGATTCATGGGGAGAGATTTAAAAATGTGGTTTCTAATCAAATCATCTGTAGAGCTATCAGGTGCTTCCTGTGAATTCTGTGGTAATTAAGATTCTGCCTGAGATACCAGTCATTAGGAGCTTTTCTGATAATCCTGTCAGTTCTCCTGGAAACGCTGTCTCTGAAGCTGCTCTCCAGCCACACTGATTTATTATCCCTAATGACCTGGAGCCACAGTTATGATTCCATACTGATGAAGTGCTTTCTGGTAATTTCTGTACTCTAGAGACCTCAGAATTAATTTACAGTCCTTAAGATCAGGTCTTAGTTGTTCTTACTCTTGAAGCTGAAAACAATACACAGTATTAACTTGAAAACAAGCAATTTTTAAACTTCATATCCGGATTTGACTCTGTGAATTTTTTTTTATGAGTCCTAGGCCATAGGAAGAAATAAAAAAAAAATGTAGAAAGCCTCAGTCTAGTTTTCTTTCCAGGCTTTAAGCAAACGCTTCCAAGCAGCTACCACTTCTAACCAAAAAGGTTAGACAGGAGCCATGGTCTTGAACCAGGAACAGAGGGCAGCAGAAGGTCCATGCCTGAGTGATGGCATTTCTCTTTTTAGAAGAGCAAGAGGATCAAGAGAGGAGTCTGGATGAAAATAAACAAGCAGACTGGCCAAGTATAATTTTAATTCCTCCCCCTCCCCCAAATTCAGGACAGCATGTGGGCATCTCTCCAGTGCCTTCTTCACTATTTCTAGTCTCCTTAGGTCATTTCTTCACAGCACTGATCTTGTCTTCACTCAAGCAAACCCCACAGATCTGAAACTTCTCATTCTCTAGTAATCATTGGGGCAAAGATCCTACTCAACCTTCCTGCCCCCTTACTAATTCCCTAGCTTCTGCATGTTCTCACCCCACAAAGACTTCTCCTAACAGATCTGATTTCCAAAAATTTACTCAGCCACAGCATAGTGGACCAGGATATGAGCATGGTAGAGATTCTTTACATTTTAACAGGCAGAATGGCTGACCATTACATGAAGGTACCTGACATGGAGTGTGTCCTCCTGGAAGATTGGCAGTGATGTTTCTGAAATACTCTCCCCACTATTTCACCCTCACCTCCCTCATTTAATAAGAATGTGTGCCCAAAGTATATCAGTGACAACACTTGGGTTGCTTAATAGGCTTCATTGACAGAGGGATGGATACAGAAAATGTGGTACATTTACACAATGGAATATTACTCAGCTATTAAAAACAAAGCCTTCATGAAATTAGCAGGCAGTTGGATGGAACTTGAAAATGTTATCCAGAGTGAGGTAACTCAGTCACAAAAGAACTCACACAGTATGTACTCACTGATAAGTGAATATTAGCCCAAAAATTCAGAATACCCAAGATTCAATTCACAGACCATATGAAGCCTAAGAAGGAAGAACAAAATGTGGATGGCTCAGTGCTTCTTAGAAGGGTGAACAAAATACTCACAGGAGGAAATATGGAGACAAAGTGTGGAGCAGAGACTGAAGGAAAGGCCATCAAGAGACTGCTCCACCTGAGGATCCATCCCATATACAGCCACCAAACCTGGACACTATTGTGGATGCCGATAAGTGCTTGCTGAAGGAAGCCTGATATGGCTGTCTCCTGAGAGGCTTTGTCAGAGCCTGACAAATACAGAGGTGGATGCTTGCAGCCAACCATTGGACTGAGTGTGGGGGTCCCTGATGGAGAAATTGGAGAAGGGACTGAAGGAGCTGAGGGGGTTAGCAGCCCCATGGAGGGAGCAACAGTGTCAATTGGACAGACCCCCAGGAGCTCCTGGGGACTGGAATACCAACCAGAGAGTACACACATGGAGAGACCCATGGTTCAGGCCCTGTTTGTGGCAGAGGATGGCCTTGTTGGACATTAGCAGGAGGAGAGGCCCTTGGGCCTGAGGGTATTGGATGCCCCAGTGTAGGGGAATGCCAGGGAGGGACGATGGGAGTGGATGAGTGGGGGAGCACCCTCATAGAGGCAGGTGTAAGGGGGATGGGATAGGGGGTGCAGAAGGGGAGACTTGGAAAGGGGAATTTGAAATGTAAATAAAGAAAATATCCAATTTGGGTGTGGGGAAAAAGAGGCTTCATTGACTCTTTTGTCTTGTCAGGGTTAATTTTTACCATCCTCTCATTCTGCATTCCCAAACATCAGGTATGTTTAAAGTCCACAACAGCATTACCATGTCTCTGTGTTCTTCTGTCTGTTTCAGTACACTTAAATGTACATCTTTATCAGAAAACATCTCCACCTCCAAGTCTTAGTTATTGGATTCTCTGTCTTCTGCTGCTCTCTCGTCTCTCTACTTTGAGGTGTAAGTGCTCCTTTTTAATGTTATCTTAGCTTTCAATTCTGTCTTTATTTAGTTTCTAATCTTCCATTAGGGACAAGGATAAGGCACAGTGTCAGAATTCTGTAGAGAGGAAAATATTGAAAGTCAAAATTAAATTATCAAGATGAAAAGATAAAATAAGAATTTATGGCCTCAAGATGCCAGTAGCCATGTTTGAAATGAATGTCTGAAGAACAGCCAAAGCCAAAGCCATACTTAAAACTAAGAACAAAAATTCAGTCCAAGGGAGGGTCACAGACAGGTAGAAAACAGATACCCTGGAACATGAACAGAGGACTACATAAAGTTCTATTGGATTCTTGAGGAAGCACAAACCCAGCTCCATTCAGAGATGTCTGGCAGAGGTCTGCTCACCAAGGTGCTGCTACTGCTTCCCTGCTTTTTGCTGCATCTGGTAGTTTCAAAACTACCAGGCCCCAATCATTGTGATTCCCAGTATCCGGGAAGATCATCAGATGAGTTGAGGACGGAACCCCTTGTCATCTTCTCTAGACATGTCATCCTTGCAATCTGCAACTTTGACAACCATGTGTAATTTTTCAGCAAATTTTATGGAGATAATAATAACATTATCTAGGTCTTTTCTTCAAACTGATCCATATTTATTCATACTTAAGCTCATGGATTCAGGAAAATTTGTAAACTCTGATCCGCTAATCATAATGTGGAACCTATGGGTCACCCTGCTTTAATGATAGGATCCACAGTTTACATGGAGATTTTACAATAGAAGAGCAACAGCTGGGACCCTCAGTGTATTTGTAAATGCTTTCCATGTGTCATCTTACTTAATCTTCTTATTAATTGTATGGCTAAGACTTATTTACATTTTACAAATAATAAAACCAAGACAGAGAAGACCAGAGCTCGCCCAAAACCATGAGGCACAAGTGTTCGGAATCAGCCATGGAGAGCACAAGCTGGAATCTGTCAGTTGACTCTTTCAGTCTCTCATGAATAAAGAGAGGGATGATTTTGTGAAGAGGGAACTGTTCTGGGGCTACGTTGTTTTCCACCCAAGACAATGATGAGAGCATCACTGGGACTGTTTGGAACTTTGAAACAAGTTCCCCAGCTTCAATTGCTGTTGGGCTTGATGTCGCCCATTCCAGGAAATCCAAAGGCTGAGACAGCAAGAGCGCTGGAACGGAGCCAGCAGAATGTGTTTGCTTTGACATCCATCTGCTTTCCCCAGTTGCTAGAACAGCAACTTCCTATTAACTGTGGCTCAGTTGTGGTTCTATGACTGCGTGGGAGGAGACAGCCTCTGTGTGTGTGTGTCGGGGGGTGGGGGTTGTTAGATGTGGTAAGTAGAATAGGTCTATTAACCTATTTAGTGGTATCATCTTGAGGTGGCAAAGGAAACTAGTGGTAGATAGAGGCAAAGGTTGTTGGACTCCTACGATTGTGGGAAGAGCTGAGAGGGACCAGCCAGTATAATGCTATATTCATCCATATTTAAAGACTCCAGGTTGGAGGGTCGTAGAAGCAACCTCCAAAGAACTCGAGAAGAAAAACCTTGGCTTTAGGCATTTGCATCATCTAGAGAACGTACAGCTAACTTCTGATGTAGTCTGTGTTTTTAACACGCATCTTGTTTTACTCTTCCTCTCCTCCTCC
>NW_022196900.1:16862385-16863538 GCF_008632895.1 Mastomys coucha | reverse complement strand
TCTTTCAGAGACTTTCTTTTATATTGGCTAATTCCCCACTACTAATTTGAGCCTGCAAATTCATGTTACCCAAGATAATCATGACTAAACTCATAAAATTATTTTAAGGGGGATCTGGAGACCCAGTCCCCAGTGGGCATCTGTCTTGGTATGCCAAGGCCTGAAGTGGCTGCTCTCCAAAGCAGGGTGCCCTTCCTCATTGCTTCTAGAACACAAAGCACCTCCTTCTAGCAAGGATCTCCTTTACAGTCTTTGAAAACCGATGTACAGAACAGGTTCAACAGAAGAGAATTGGGAAGGAGAGCTGGCTGCTACAACCCAGTTTTCATCCCCATCTTCCTTAAATCAGTCCTACCACACTGTCTCACGGCCCTGACACATCACATTCTTTGTGTGTGTGTGTGTGTGTGTGTATGTGTGTGTGTGTGTATGTATATACATATTTAGGAATATATATAATGTTTAGGAACATGTAATATATCGTATATTATAACATAATATATAATATATGATATATAATATTATATGTATTTCTAAACAGGTAAATGCAACCTGTTCAATTTCTTTTTTTTCATAAACATATACAGTATGTGGAAGCCTTATTTCAAGAGCTAGGACAAAGCTTTCATACATTTTCTTTTTTTTTTAATTAGAAATTTTCTTTATTTACATGTCATATGATATCTCCTTTCCCAGTTTCCCCTCTGAAAAAAAAAAGTAAAAAACAAAAGAAAACAAAAAATAAATAAATAAACTGTTCCCTCCCCTCTCCCCCTGCTCACCAACCCACTTTCTCCCACTTCCTGGTCCTGGCATAGAACCTTCACAGGGCCAAGGGAATCTCCTCCCATTGATGACCGACTAGGCCATCCTCTGCTATACATACGCTGCTGGAGCCATGAGTCCCACCATGTGTACTCTTTGGTTGGTGGTTTAGTCCCTGGGAGCTCTGAGGGCACTAGTTAGTTCATATTGTTGTTCGTCCTAAGGGGCTGCAAGCCCTTCAGCTCCTTGGGTCCTTTCTCTAGCTCCTTCAATGGATGGCTGTGAGCCTCTACTTTTTTTTTTATTAATTATATATATTTTTATTATTTTTAGATATTTTCTTTATTTACATGTAAATTTCTCCATTCCCAGTTTCCCCTCCAAAAAA
>NW_022196900.1:16849436-16861179 GCF_008632895.1 Mastomys coucha | reverse complement strand
ATGGGAAGGATTCCCAGGTGGAGCAGCCTCTGGATTGTCCTTCCTTCAGTCTCTGCTCCATAGTTTGTTTCTGCAACTCCTTCCTTGGTTTTTTTCTTCCCCCTTTTAAGAAGGAATGAAGTATCCACACTTTGGTCTTTCTTCTTGAGTTTCTTGTGGTTTGTGGACTGCACTTTATGTATTCTGATCTTCGGGGGTAACAACCACTTATCAGAGAGTGCATACCATGTGTGTTCTTTTGTGATTGAGTTACCTCACTCAGGATGATATTCTCCAGATCCATCCATTTCCCTAAGAATTTCATAAATTCATTTTTAATAGCTGAGTAGTACTCCATTATGTAAATGTACCTCATTTTCTGTATCTATTCCTCTGTTGAGGGACATCTGGCTTGTTTCCAGTTTCTGTCTATTAAAAATAAGGCTGCTATGAACATAGTGGAGCATGTGTCCTTAGTACATGTTGGAGCATCTTCTGAGTATATGCCCAGGAGTGGTATAGCTTGGTCCTTCGGTAGTAGTATATCCAATTTCCAGAGGAACCACCAAACTGATTTCAAGAATGGTTGTACCAGTTTGTGATCCCACCAGCAATGAAGGAGTGTTCCTCTTTCTCTACAACCTTGCCAGCATCTCCTGTCACCTGAGTTTTTTATCCGAGCCATTCTGACTGGTGTGAGGTGGAATCTCAGGATTGTTTTGATTTGCATTTCCCTGATAACTAAGGATGTTGAACATTTCTTTAGGCGTTTCCCAGCCATTTGGTATTCCTCAGTTGAGAATTCTTTGTTTAGCTCTGTACCCCATCTTTAAGGATTACCAGACCCCTTTCAGCTACTATGGATGAGTTGTAATACTGGGAAGACCTCCCCTTCCCTTAAGAGTGGAAGAGGGCAAGCTTCAAAGAATGGGCACAGACTCCGCAGGAGGGCTGTCCAGAGTAGTACCCTTAGATTTGTTGTGCAGAGTGAGTGAGTGGTGAGTGGTGGGCAGAGACTTAGGAATGGGTTCTAACCTCAGAAGGCAGTTCTTTATGGCCAAACAGTTGGAAAGTTCATTAATAGCTTAGAAATCAGTACAGTGTGGTTACTTTAGCTGTTAGACTTTGGTCACGTTGTTCACCTTTCTGAGTCACAGTGTCCTTATCTGTCAGATAGGAATAAGGCTTGCCCCTCCTGTGCCACTGCAGTAGGTTGCAGGTGAAAGCTATGATGACAAGGAGCCAGGATGCAACAGAAGCTGGCTTCGATGGTGCAGGCATTGTAACTTCCCTGGCCCAGCTAGAATCCCAGGCATCCACGATCTTGTCCCTTTCCTCCTGCAGTTAGGTGGCTGAATAGTGATTCCTCTTTACATGGCAACATTAAACTCTCATCATGGCTCATAAACATCGAAGGCCCAGTCCCTGGAGTAAGTACCAGTTCTGTCACTATGGATTCCCAGGGCTTAGTGCTGGTTTTGTCTGCATTCCTTGCTGGCTAGAAGCCCATAGTGCTTCCTTGTACAGCCCTTGCCTGCCATTTACACCACAGACTACAAGGAATCTGTTTTGTAAGTCGTTTACCTTATCCTTTTCGTAAAGGGGACCAGGCAGTATGGACCAGCATGGCCTGCCATGCTTTAAAATTCAAATAACCAACCATTGCAATATCAGGCCTTCTGACTCTGTAATGACTAGACATATTCTATGAGGTGGCAGACCAGTTTTGTCGATGGTTACATACAAAGTAACCATAAGGAAAAGTTAGGAGCTAGCTCACTGGGTAACAAGCCTCCTATATAAGCTTGAAGTCTTGAATTTGAATCACTAGGATCAGTGTTAGTAAGTTGGGTATGGCAGTGAGCAATGCCCTCACTGAGGCAGTAGAGACAATCAGATCTCTGGATTTCTTTTGACTAGGCAGTCTTGCCAATCAGTGAGTAGTACATTCAATGAGATAGCTTACCTCAAAAATGAGTTCTAGACTAACTTGGTCTATATATGAAGGTCCAAGAAAAGGCTTCCTAGTAAACTTCTCTCAAAATAACAAATCAACAGCAACAAATGATTGAGAGAACAACAGAGGAAAAATCCTTTGCTCCTCTCTGAGCTTTATATATGTATGCTATTGCATATGTATCCATACATACTTGCATCCACATACATACCCTATAGACATGTACAACAGCAGGAGGAAATTGCTGTCCATGAATATAGATGTTGCCACAAAAGACAACAACAATAACAACAGTAATAATAATTCTTATTTTAGTTAATAACATGAGTAACTTGCCACTTTATAGTTAAAGATAATTTTTAAAAATGGGTTTTGGAGTCTTGAGTTTCGGGTTTAAATCTTGACTTTATCATAGGTAGGTTTTGTGCTCTTTGACAAATTACCTTTGTAAAGTTCATTGTCCTCATGTAGAAAGTATATATGCCACAGAACTGTTGAGATTAATAAAATACACAGTAAGCTATTATTCAAACTAGAAAATAAAATGAAGTGCTCGGCAGATGGCTGTCCCCAGTATTGCTGGCTCAGTCTTCAGCAGGATATGAATTTCAATAGTCATATTTATTTAGGGACAATCATCTTGGAATGATTGTTAAACTTTGGCTGGCAAACTATGTTCTTTAGGTTCAAAACTTGATTATCCAGTTTTGAGCCCATAAAATAGATTTAATACATTTGAGAAAAAACTGGATGTTTGTTACAAAAACCACACATTGTACCTTAGTATGTGAGGTATTGCATTTAGTCTCCAAGACCCTCTCCTGAGGGTTTGCCCACTGGTGTTCACAGTCCTGTTTGGTCTCTTCCTCTTGCATCAGGGTTGGTAAATCAGATAGATTATCCAAAGTTTAACAATCATTCCTAAACAATTGTTTATAGACTCTTCTGACCATCACCATAAACATGGTCAAAGTGATCCAATGTCTCTGCTGAGACTAAGTCACAACAGATCTATGACT
The DNA here is from genome assembly GCF_008632895.1 of Mastomys coucha. Taxonomy (NCBI): domain Eukaryota; kingdom Metazoa; phylum Chordata; class Mammalia; order Rodentia; family Muridae; genus Mastomys; species Mastomys coucha. Next base: position 16,858,224 of record NW_022196900.1, on the reverse strand, counting down.
TTCATCTTGGGCATCTCTCTCTCTCTCTGTTCCTCTTGTTTTCCCTCAGAAAAGATAACTACCATTTTATGGCCGATTTGCTTGAGAAGGAGCTGAGAGTCATTATCAGCAATGGTATGAACAGCTTAGAAATGAGCCTTCAGCCTCAGTCAAACCTTCTGAATGCAAGCCAGGGAGACAACTTGACCCCTGCCTGCTCCCACCCCAGCTGAACAGCCAGATCCACACAAAAAAAGCTATTTGAATTCAGAAACCGTATGAGTTCATAAGTATGTGTTGTCTTTAGCTATTCAGTTTCAAGGTGATTTGCTGTGCAACACACAATAGCAATATAGGGAATGTGACCTTTGCTCCTTTTATATGTGAGAAAAATATAAAGCCAGGTGCTTCTGTTTACAAAATAAGCAAGCTATCCTGAACAGGCGAAAAACAACATATTCTTTTAGATAGCAATTTTCAGTTTATTTTAATGGATCACAGAACAAATTTTTATAAGATTGAGTAATACAAACTGAATGTGTAGCGGGAGCCAAAAGATGGATGTTTTTTCAATACAAGTTTCTTTTCTTTCTATCATCCGAATTGCTAGGTTCTAGGAATAAATATAATATATTTAATTAAGTATATACTAAGTATAGTCCTTGCTCTTAAGTACCTTATAGTCCGCTGTGAAAAATAACTGAAATGTCCTTATTGAATGGAGACTGAACACTCTAGAATCTACCAGAGCGCAGTAAACTTCCAATACTTAGCGTCCAAGTAATCTTGGGCAATTGATTGGTCATAGAGACCAGCACTGAGTCCTTCACTAAGCCCTTCATGCCCATCTTCTCCCCCAGTCTTACCACATGCTAAGCTCTTTACCCACGTTACCTCATTTAATCCTCATAACAATCCTATGACTAAGCACTATTACCTCACTTTTATGGATTAGTACCTATCTCATTGTGTTGCTAAGGGAATTAATATAGTTAAACCAAACAAAAAGCTTGGCTTGGCCTACAACTCATAGTAAATGCTAACTAAATGACTACAACTTGGGGCGGGTACATGCTATGGAGTCAGACCCTCAGAGAAGGGACATGTGTGAAAGTTGTTTGAGAAGAATGTATGAAGCTCTAAGAGGGGTTAGAAGGGAAAGTGGGAAAGATAAAAAGATAAACTAAGGGTGTGTTCATGTGGAGAGAATTCCTGTGCTCACAGAAGGCTCAAATCTATTGGTACTCTAAGACGCATTGTCCAACATATCTCAGAGATGAGGTAGGCACTAGGATAAAGAAGATAAATGATTTATTTACCAGTTGTTTTGCTTCATTGATTGAGCTCAGCTTTTTCAATGTTTCCAGCCTGCCTTAAGTAAAATCAGACAAGTCTGGAGATCAAAGCCAAGGTGTAGAAATCTTATGTACAGGAAGTGTCTTCATAGCACATTTACCAGGGGATCCAAAGAGCTTCAATTATAAGAAATTATTAATAACGTCACTGTCAATAACAAGCCAGTTATATCACAGGATGGTAGAGTGGTAAAGGCAAGTGATGGTCTAATTTTGAAATATCCTCCACAGGATCATGTGTTTGAACACTGGGTCTTCTCCTGGTGACTTTGCTTTGAGAAGTTGTAAGACCTTTGGGTATGAGACTAAGCTAGTAGGGATGTTTCACAAGGAGTCAGTCCTTGAGGGTTGTAGTTAGTTACCCTGGTTACCCTGGTAGCTCTTTACTTCTGGTCTATTGTCAGAGGAAGATGCAGCAGCTAATATGTTCTCATCACCACACTCAAAAGCTTCTCTGCCATATTGAAACATGCAGTCAAAATAAACATCTCCTACCCTATTCCTTGTTTATGTCAGTTGTTTTGTCACAGTGATGGAAAGGGTAACTAATGTAAAATAGGGAATATATGACACATAGTGCGTGCACACACACACACACACACACACACACACACACACACACAAAGGGTCATACCTCCAATCATGGGTAGGAAAGATCAGAATGGGTTCCTTACAGATGTGATGGCCAAGGAGAAATGAATAACAGATTGAGGAGAAAAGATCAGAGGAACGTTCCATGAAGAAAGAAGCCTGAACGAAAAGCCACAACAAGAAACAGGAACAAAGGCATGCTGTACAATGAAAGAAATCTTGGTGGTTGGTCTGAACTTGGAGTTAAAAGAGCCATGAGAAAAAGTTTTGGAAGGTCAGCAGAGGTCATATTGTTCGGGTCTAGTCAGACCTGGGCTTTGTCCTGAGAAGAATGGGAAATCCATACTGGAGTCTAAGCAGATTTATGTTCTTCCGTTTACACAGGTCCCCATGAAGAAAGAGAATTTGGAGAAAGAAAGAGATAGGAAAGTAGGGCACATGACTTGGGCAAACTGGGGACAAAGAAGCTTACTAACAAACATGCATCTTTGTTTTGGGGGTTGGGAATCCAGGAAGAGCTTATGTGGAGGTTGTGACTCAGGGTTTCTCAGAGAGCGCACAACGGCTGCCTCTGAAGGCTTGCCTGCGGCTGGAGGCTATGCTCCTGGAAGGACAGACTTGCCTGGCTGTTGGCAGGAGGTCTTCATTCGGCACTGTGAGGAATTCTCCCTACTACCGCCAATGCTCCTCTGACATCACATCTGGCTTCCTCCATGTGGCCAGTCCCACAGAAGGTCAGCAAGAAAGAAGTCAGTTTGTTTTTCATGACCTAGACTCAAAAGTCACACTCTGTCATTTCTGAAATAGCTTACTGGTGGTTCAAGCCTGCTGGCCTGCTCTGTCTAATATTGGGGGAGTCTGTACAGGATGTGAATGCCACAGACTGAGATCATTCAGAGCTGTCTAGAAGGCTAGCTATGAGTCTGACCCCCAATCCTGATGGTTCCCATCCCTTACACATGCAAAACACACTCAAGCTTCTACAAGGCTCCCAAATATCATATTCTAGTCAGTCAAAGTAAAGTCTGGAATCTTGCCATCAGTTTCAAATTTAGGTGTTAGTAAGTGTTACTGAGTGGATATCCATTACTGTAGTCAATTGAACACAGATTCACTCAACCTCAATCCCTGTTAAGTGAATAGGCAAATGATTCCTGAACTTCTACTGCCCATACACAATGATGAGACAAGCACAGAGTAACTGCTCTAGATACTTTTATGCAAATAGTTGTCACCAAGACCGTTCTGGAATACAAAGAAAAAAATTAGAATTTCTTTCATTAGTGTTCAACTTTGGTCATGTCAAGGAGTGATGCCCCATGGTTCTCAGAGACAAACTGCTATTCCCTGTCCTATTCTGGACAGGGAGCACAAACAAACAAAAAGCTAATCTGTGCCAACGCAGCCTAGCATCACTCACTCAGATTAATAAAGTGTACATCCAAGTGTGGAGGAAGCCAGAGGACTACAAGTCTGCAGTGGAGACAGCAATGCCTAGAGAGGTAGAAAGAGCTAACAGACTCTCGGTCTAAGAAAGAGGGCCTTTTAAGGTGTAATTGATAGTTTTAATTACTCTTGAGAACCCAAGTTAAAAATGCCTTGGGAGTGATTGGAGTTTAGATTTCCAAGAAATGGATCCACAGGCACCAAGGAGTGATGTCAGTGGAATAGAAAGATCAGGTTCTGATGGACTGAGGAGTCAGCAGGAGGGAGAGAATGAGCAAGGCTGGCTGTGTGGAGATCAAGAGAAACTCGAGGAGCAATGAGAACTTTTTTTTAAAACCCAGAAGTGGGTCATTTACATTTAAGAATGGAAGAAGTGAGAGTCAACATGGTGGCTTGGGGGGTAAAGGCATAAAGGCTTGTGGTGAGAGAACTCATAAAAGCAGAGAAGAGCACCAATTCCACAAAATTATCCTCTACACAAACGTTGTGGCAAAGGCACAGTGGCATACATGAGGTACCATTTGCACCCACATAGTAACTGTGCATATACATGCATACACAATGATAATAACGTTTAAAAATGGAAACAGGACTGAACAACTGAACAGTAAATGAAAAATAAAACCAGAGATGTGGTTTGAGACCAGGACAAGACAAGATCCAGAGTCAGAACAAGGATGGCACTTAAGTTGTCAGAAGAGGAAGAAGATGACATGTTCCCTGAAAGACCTGGTGGAGAATAGGGCTGGGGACAGCTTATTGTGTTCTCCACAGTTGCAGAGATTCAAGATGCTGCAGAGTCCTTGGGAGGAGAATGAAGGTTAGAGAGAAGGTTAGCATGGGATCTTTCCACCTTACACAGTAGAGTCACTCTGGGATATCAAACAGCCCATTGGAAATCTCTTTTCAGACAGGATTGTTGACTGATTACATGTAAGAGAAAGGGAGGGTGAGGATGCTGGCATTTTCTAGCATATTGGAAGGCTGTTTGATGCTGAAGCCACTACAGAGACAAATGGACCAAGGGGACCTAGAGTCTGTTTTTAGAATCTGTAACGATTTTTGTGAGGCTTGCAATGTATTTAGAATTGCTGCTATGTTGATGATGTAAAGGAGACCCTGTGAGTCTGAGGTCATGTGTCATACCAAGGAAAATGTTGAGACTTTCAATAGCTATTCACATTGGCAAAAGATTTGGTGATCAGCTTGAAAGTAGGTCTTTCCTGCATCTAGCTGCATCTAGCCTAGGGACAAATATAGGCAAAACTGCAGTTTATTGGGAATGATCTCATAACAGATGGGGCCCTAGCAGTGGGGAAGTGGGTCAGTGGCTAGGGATAGGATCATACACACTTTCTACCCAAGCATCAGATTTCTTTGGTGGAATTTCTGAGGATGTTCATATGGAGTGGCTGTTGTAAGATTAGTATGTATGCATGTGTATGTGCATGTGTGTATGTGTGTACATATGCTTGTATGTGTATTTGTGTGTTGTCATATAATCTTTTTAATATTATACTCACACATTTTAAAAAATAGGAAAAATGAGTCCTTGAGAGGAGATGGAAATTGGCCAAATCTACTTGAGTGTTTAGAGGAAGAACCAGAGCATCCATGCCTCGTGGCTTCCAGGCCTGTGCCCCTGCCTCTGAGGCAATGAACAGAGACATTCCCAGCTGTGTCATCATGTACCTGTGTGCAACTTGTTTCCAGGATGTGCTTTCTGCCTGAGGAAATGCCGGGAACACTGTGATGCTAAAAGGTCATGGATATTTGTATGAGTTTTCCACCAACAACCCATAGTGTAGCTAGTGTTTTTAGCTCCATTCTGTGCAGGGGAATGTAGACACCTCAGAGACTGGCTAGATCCTCAGCAGCAAGACCAGAGGAGCTAGGTAGAACTACTGGATGCTACATCCTAGGGAAATCAGCACCCAGAGTCTACCTTCTAAACAGTGTGCAGTTCGGAAGAATTGTCTGTAGTAAATTTCTCAGTTCTTTGGGTCACCAACCAAGATCATTGATTTATGATACAAATTAAAAGTAACCAATCTCTTCTTGCTTACTTATATATCTTTATTTAGTTCTTTAAGAAATACCAAAATGAAGTAGGTGACCCTAGGTTTTATATGTGAACAGAAAAAAATTATAGAATCATTTGACTAGAAAAGAACAAGCAAACAAACAAACAAACAAACAAATAAAAACCAGCTATCTCAGAATCACTATAATCATCAAACACAAGGTGCCAGGATAAAAGACAACTTCTAAATTCTCTTATGAAGTTGGTTCTAGATGTTTCTGAATTCTGAGAGCTCTTCCTTATTCTGAGTCCAAAGATTTCTTTCTGCAACTTCTACCTGCTGAGATTAATCCATTTTACTAGAATGACTTCTTAAGGTCCTCACATAATGGGCAAAGGAGTCTGAGTAATGACTGTCTTACAGAAGTCTCCTCTCTCTTTGTTTAAACTGGAAATGGCTGTCTTTTCCCATCAAAGTCCTTTCTCAACTTCAAATAAAATATTTTCATGGTTTCAAAGCTTTTCATATTCTAAATGACCTAATTGCCTTACCAAAACAGAAAAGAATAGAGCAAGCAAACCCTTCCACATGCAGATATTTGGGGTAACACCTGGTACCTGGGAAGTATTAAAGAAGGTCCTGGTCACAGGAGGAAATGATTTGAGTAATCACATCTGGAGCTGGACACCATCATTCTGCTGTTTGGTGTGGACCCAGGAACCAGCCATGTCTCAGATCAAAGGAAAGGTCTGGGCCGCAGGGGAGCGGGCAGTAGGGTATTGGGAGGGGAGACAGCTGGAAAGTGGCATTGAGAAGGGCCAAACTGCCAGCTTCCTGGGAAGAACTGGCTAGATAACTGTGATGCCCAAAGGAGAGTGAAAATACAGGATTTCTTGTTAAAATTATTGAGAATTTACTACTGATAATTAGACTACTAAGCTGAAAGTGAACTCCAAGCAACTGTATACAAAGGATAACAGGGCTCTGGGTGTCAATGCTGGTCATCTTGGTTGTGTTTGGGGGAAAAGTCCCAGGCACGCAGGACACAGGAAACACAGAAGAAGCACACCTTCTTCTCCAGTGCTGATGGAAAGATATCAGGGAGTCTCTTGACTTCATATTTGGTCATCTCTTAGTCCAGTCACACAATTTTCTCATCCAGTCACAAGAGTAATTGATTCACCCAGAGCCAAAGAGACATGCATGATTTCTTACAACTGTTAAGCAGGTAGTTTATACAATAAAGGGGAACCATTTGTCATCTAATCCCAAGGTCTGAGACCCACCTGCCACCGTATGCCACCCAAATATTTTGAGTGGAAATAATTGCCAGGATTGGTTTTATATCATAGACAACATTCTACAAAAATAATACATGCAAAGTGTTTCGAGCAGACTGTGTCAACACATCTTACTAGTATCTCGTTGGCATTAAAATGCAAGAGAAAGGAGAAGGAGGGGAGATAGAGAAAGGTGATGGAGAAAAGGTAGAATTTGTTGTCCTGTGTCAACTGTCTCTCCTGACGTAACATCTGCTCTTTTGAGGTACTGCCTCCACATCCCAGGGTTCCAGGCACTGTTATCTTACTCCCTCTGTTCATTACTCACTGAAAGAAGGAAGGAAGAGAGAGGAGAGAATTGAAGAACTGAGTGATACCAGGGAGAAAAGACTGCTGGTCTAAAGCAATTTACCAGAGAGCCACCTCTCATCATGGGACCAGTCTTTAAAGGCTCCCGAATGACTCAGACACATCAAACATTTTCATTCTCTCGCCACAAGCCTTAACTTGCATATTTCTCTGACCATAAAGTCTTGTTAGCAAATATATAGATGCATAGAGTAAGAGGAACGAGAAAGATTAGAAGATGAAAAGGGGAGGACTGTGTGCTTCTACCCAACCTTGCAGTCCATGGCTTCTCTAGCATCCACTCAACCCTAATGATGGTCTCAGAAAGAGAAAGATTCAGGAATCCCTGCCCCATGCAAACCCAGCAAAGCACTGGGCAGGGGACGTGGGAGGCAGACTGCTGAGGTGGCGGTGTGCTCTGAAAAGTTTGAGGCAATTGCTGCCTATGGCTGTGGAGAGACTGGAGGCTGAAATCTCAAGTCAGGAGTCTAGAGCTGGGCAGGGAGCTTCCATAATTCCTGGGCAGAGGTGGAAAGAGTTATGGCTACAGATTAGAGTCCCAGATTAGAGTTTATGGTTAACTTGACAGGATCTGAAATTACCTCAAAGGCAAGCCTCCAGGCATGCAGTGGAGGGAAGCTCTTGATTCACTTAACTGAGATGGAAAGATCCCACCTCCCAAAAAGGTGTGATACCTTCACAAGGGATTCACTCTTGGACTATATACAAAGGAGAAATCAAACTGAGCACAAGCACACATCAATCCCTGCTTCTGAGCTGCCACTGTCAAGTGACTAGGTATCTGAAGGTCCTCTTGCCATGACTTCTCTGCTCTGCTCCACTGAACCCTGGGACTGTGAGCTAAAATAAACCCTTCCTTCCTCATGCTGTGGGGGCTGGAGGGGGGTGTTCTGAATGACATAAGTCCCCTATAGTCTCAGGCCTTTGAACACTTGGTCCCAGGCGATGTCCCTATTTGGAGACATTGTGGAGAAGTGCCCCTCTATGGAGTAAATAGGGGTGATCATCGTTGAGAGGTTAAAATCCCACAGCACTTTCAATTTCTGTCTGCTTCCTGCTAGTGGTTCCTGTTCCGCCACTATGCCTACTTGCTGTCATGCCTACCTGCTACTTTGCTTGATGGCTGCCATGCAGGCCTACTGCCTTGCTTGCTTGCCACCATGCTTGTCTGATGCCTCCCTGCCTTGATGGACTCTCATTCCTGTGAAACTGTAAGCCAAAGTAAACTTTCCTACACATGTCACTTTTGCTTCATGTTGTTTACTCAAACAACAGAGACGTACCTAATACAGTTGGCTTTTATTGGGTACTTTATAACTGCAACAGGAAAAATAACTAAGACAAATATTGGGAGTATTTTTTTACAGAGATATCAGGTTGGGCTTTCCATGTTCCCTTGAGCACCTAACACAACTGTCCCACCTAGCATGAAGGCAGTCTGCTAGGCTCATGACTCCTTGTCATCTTCATTGTTGTATCTTTCTACCTACCCAGACTGGTACCTCTTATTGCTATCTTCATCTCATTGAGGATGCCTTAAATCAACTTAGGTCAGAATGCAAAGATAACCTTCTGCTCTTCTCAACTTTGTCTTCTCCTCACAGCATGTCGGCCTATTTATCCACTCTCCTGTTCAGCCCCAATCTGGTTGCTTTTATACTGCATTTAAGTATTGCAAGGATGATTCCTCCCCTTCTCCTTCCTCCTCCTCCCCCTCCTCCTTCTCCCCCTCCTCCTCCTCCTC
>NW_022196900.1:16841937-16849276 GCF_008632895.1 Mastomys coucha | reverse complement strand
CTTCTTCTTCTTCTTCTTCTTCTTCATCTCTTTCTTCCCTTTGACTTCTTTCCATCAGGCCTTTGGAAGAAAGTAAATGGTTTTCCCTTCTGGAGTCCATACCACAATCCACCTCTACAGAATACACTCCTTGGCTTGGCTTTTGTGATGCTGTAGGGTCTGTCCCAGGCCTGCATTTCTGACCTCTTCTTTCTGCACTGTATCTATAATGTTCAGCCACCAACTATATAACAAACACTTCATTGCTTTTTATACCTCAGTCCCTTTGCTTAGGTTCTGTCCTGCTCTGCAGCAATGTAGTTATGCTGCTCTACAAGTTTTGTATTGCTGCCTGGATATGCCCAGCTAGACATCAAGCCTCCAATATAATTCCAAATTCCCAACCACAAGCTGTTCTATAAAATAGGCCTACCCTCTACCCCTCAAAAGAAGACACAAAGTAGGTAAGTAGGAAAGATTTGGAATCTGGAAAGAGTTGAGAAAGGATGTACAATATGACCTAAATATGTTCTACAAAACTCTCAAAAGAAACTAATTTAAAACATTTTAATATGCAATTTTTTAACACAAAATGTAATAGTGCTGAAAAAAAAAACCAATGAAGCCAACTTTTGAAAAGTTAAAAAAATGCACAGATAATCTTACATGCTGATTAGCAGTTCCCTGCCTGTCACATCTCCTCCTTGAAAGCCAGGGGCCCCTTGAAAGTCAAGACTCCCTCATTCCTATCCCTTAGAATAGACATCAGCAGATGATTATTGGGTCTTAATGCTTCACAATAGCTTTGACACCTGGTGCTCATCATGACTGGGATGCCACTGACTAATTAAACACACTACAGACACTCTGTCTCTCTTTGCATCAAATCCACCCTGGCAGCTCCCTCTGGGAGAAGAGAAAATATTAGCATGGAATAAGTACATTACCGTAATTGGCACATCAGAAACTTATAATTAGGAGATAAACATCTGGAACGAGTGTGATGTCGCAGTTGCTATACATGCAGAGAATCTGCAGGCAAGTCACAGAGAATAGGTTTCAGGTCACACTGCCCAAGTAAGGTGGCTAGTCATCCATGCAGTTATATAATCTAGGCATATGTACTAGGGACCATGGATAAACAGGCATGGGATCTCCTTGTTAAAGCCTGAAATGTAAGTTCCAGACAGGTAGAGTGACCTAGTCAAGATGTAATCCAGATGCCAATTTGGCAAGACCTGTGGAATAGATTGAACCTATTTTACAAAGTCTAGAGAGGAGAATTGATGGCTGCTGAGTGCTCACACTTGAGTACTGAGTAACAAACGGGTTCCACAGTCGTTCTGCTTACCATATGTCCTTTTATTCTGGGAAATCTATCTGCAGTGAATTGAATAGTAGTGGCCTGTTTCAAATTCATGTTCAGCAGAACCTTAGAATGTAACCTTTCAAGGTTCTCTACAGATAGACTTAAGACAAGAGTCCAATCATGATGTCATCTTAGATGAGAGTAGAGCTTAAATCCAGGAACAGTCATCTTAGATACACAATAAACACTGATGTATAAAGGTAGGCAAAAGTCAGAGTGATGAGAATTCAAGCTAAAGAGGGCCAGAAGGAAATGGGATTAGGAGAAGGGCAGAGAATATATTTTCTCTCAGAGCCTCTAGAAAGAACCAGAGGCTACCTTCACCTGGCCTTTGGACTGTTGGCCTCGAAAACTGTAACAAAACTAACTTGGATTATTTCGAGACATCCTGCTAATGACAATAATTTTGTTCACCTGCCTTAAGTAAGCACTGTGACACACTGCTTACTATTTAAGCTAGCAAATTACTATCTAACTGTTGATTACACAAGGCAGTTGAAAACCCCTAATACAGCATGCCATAACAATTACTATTGGGCTGCTCCTGACAAGGAAATAAATTCCCATTGATACTTTCTTTAGATCATTACCCAGAACATATTTTAATCAAGAGGAAGTGATTAGAAAAAAGTTTCTATGACCATTGTGTGTCACCAGTGAGAAATGCCTTATCATACTATTAAATTGCCAAATAACTTAGTATAATTAGTAGCATTTGAGACCTTACTTTATAAACGAAGCAAGTGAGACTCCAGAGTGGCTGACCAAGACTAAGCAATCTATACTGCTTGGCTCCTGCAGTTTTGTGTCTCCCCCAAGGGTCCTCCGGTCAGGGGTCCACAATGATGCTCTGCTCTCAAAAGACTGAAGCCTGGATCCTCAGAGAGCCCATGGCTCCCCACCTGTACCTTATTCTTGTCTGCCTTATTCTCCAGTGGTAGTTGGTGGAATCTGGGGAAACTTCCCCTTAATATAAATACAAAAGAAGATACAGACCCTTATGACTTTGACTATGTCTTTTGAGCCTTGAAATCAGCTTGATGACATGGTCTGACTCAGGAGGAATTCATATCCATTCAGCATCTATCCTGTGCAGAGGGTTGGGTTGGACTCTCTGCTAAGAGAAGGACACATCTCCCAGGACTTCTACCTGCCTGTGTTTACCCTTAAGTAAATGGAAAGGAAGAAATGGTACTTAATTCGGACTGGGCTCAAATTCCGATTCTGCTATCTACTACCAATGACATCTTCCTTTCTGAGCCTCACACACCCTGCTTGAGATCTGAGCAGTATGAGAGACCAAAAGAGACCATGCAAATGCTGTCCAGAGGTCTCAAACCTAATTATATTTGATTTGGACTACCAAAAGTTTGATATATTTGATTTGGCTACCAAAATGTTTTTGACAGCCCAACATAGCACATAAAAGTGTGAATCCAGAGCCAGGTAGCCCGGGTTGAACCCCAGTTCTTCTATTTCCCAGCAGCATGATCCCAGGCAATGGCTTAAGCTGTGTGGTAATCACTCTCCTCTTCTGCTTTAAGTACTTCATGTTTAGTACCTCATGGAGCTATTTGAGGCTTATGCAAATTAGTACACACAAAAAGCTGAAAATGGGAGGTAGAACCAGGAAGCACTTAGTGGGTCCTGGCTGTACAATACTCAATATTTTTCAAAGCCGTTTTGTGTTCTAGTGATGTGGCAGCCACAGTAACTGGTCTAGTCCAAGCTTGGCTGTTGAGCTGATATCACCTAGCACTGAGACTAGAAGTAAGTCTATGCCTGTGTAGTATGTGGGTCAGAAACTATAACCTCTTGCCTTTACTAGAACTGAAAATGGATAAGGATGCTGTTAGGATGCAGTGTCCAGCCTCAGTTGTCCCCTTGTCACAATGGGCCATGTACTTGGAGCCATTATGAGAGGAGCCAGACGTCAGGGAAATCTAATCTAACCTGTAAATATGTGCAAAAGTGTGCGCTCACTGCTGCAGGGCAGGAGGGGTGGAGAGACAATCGTTGCAGCAGTTGGAGGGGCAATGGTCTAGACACTGTATCTCAGCCTCTCAAGGTGATGCATGCTACGCAGAAGAGTCTGACCCTAAACATAGCCTCTCTGTTGTCCAACCTTGAATCCGTGACAGGAAATATGATGAGACTGTTCTGTTTTAAAAAAAAAAATGCCAAGGGGAGGGTCAGGCAGTGGTATTTTTGAGTTAAGCAAGGCAAAGGGAAGGCAGATGTGATAAAGTCTATAGGATCATGTGAGCTGCTGGCACATAGCCTGGGCAGTCAGCAAGGGAACCCCCAGGAGGGACAATCCCACAGCCACTCTCTGGTCAGAAGCCTGGCAGCATGCTGACCCTGAGCCTTGGGAAGTCCAGATCTGCTGTCTCAGGCTAATACAACTGTGTGAAGCCCAAGGCACTTTTCTGGTTTATCTTCATTCAAACTTCCAAACAATGGGATTTTCATGTTTATAACCCCAAAGGAGTACTTCTCTGTGCACACAGAGCATTTCTGCTCCCTAGTCCTCTGAGAACGATATTGTGAACTGCTACAAGCACTTGAAGGCCTTCCAGTGTCAGCTGGAGGAAGCAGTCGCTGTGAGATCTCGTCTGAGGAGCAGAGCCTGCGGAGCAGAGCACTCCACCTCCGACCTGTGTCATCACCTTTCACATCACAGTGTGAATCGGCCTCCTCTGCTCTCCCAGATCCAGGATGCTGCAATGAAGTTTCATGTATAATTTTAATTCTTCATCGAGCCCCAGCCTATAGCAAACATTCTTATATTCTCTTTATTGAACTGACAGTAAAGTCAAAGCCACTCTGTTACCTAAAAAAAAAAAAAAAAAAAATGAGTTTTTAGGATGAGACAATCTGGGCTTGAAAAGCCTCCTGTCCTTGCTTTAGATTTTGCTTATCTTTAAGAAAAGTGTTTTGATAGACACATATTCATGAAGTATAAAGAGATATATCGATTGAATAATGATAAAATCAAAGTAATTAGCATATCCATCATCCACCTAGCCTTCCAAGGCACTGTGCACTTCATCTAAGAAGCAGAGACGAGCCAGCTTCATTCTATCAAGTATTTCTTATGCTGCACTCCCAAAGATATTTTAATTTGGCTCTCTCTACAATTTTAATGTCTGTATCTGCTTTGTATCCTTCTTGCTTTAGAGCCTTATCTCATAGAAACAGTCTGAATCACAGCCTTGACTTTTGATTCTTGGATCAAAACACCAGGGGCTGCTCTGATTCCTATGTCAGCCACTCTGTATCCAAGGTGCTGATCTCAGAGGCCCATTACCATACCACCTGTCTCCTTCTTCCTTCCCTTCCTATGTCCTTGCAACAAAGGCCTTCACCTCTACATTGGCCATGATTTTAATACTGTTATGCTCAGTAAATGTGGGGGGTAGAGGGCTCTGTAAATGAAAAGCTGCCTACTGGATTTTTTATTTGAACGGCGCTTCAGTCCCTTGTAGAATGGAGCTGATGGGCTGGGTACCACTGTTGGCACGTGTGGGCCTGAGGACAACAGCCATTCCCCTGCTGTGGTTCTTACTTTTCGAAAAGACAAATTTCAGCTTGTCATCTCTGCCTCAGTGGGGTCACAGTGCAGCTCCTCTTCAAACAACGGGAATTTGAGACATACAACATAGCATGAAGTATCGGCTCATCCAAACTCTGAGTATTGCTGCCTGCTAGACAGGGGAGTGGTGGGAGGGGTATAATTTGTGTGGAGGAATGGCAGATGTGGCTGATCCATTTTGGATTTATCTGCCCATCTGGATTTTCAAAAGAAAAGAAAGTGGTGTGGTAACAATTTCATAGCAAAGGCCGCAGGCTGCTTAATCTTCAGGGATTTTTTTTGAGTTAACTTCTGAAAATGTCGATTTGGCCTATTGATTTCATATGAATTGCCTCTGACTAGCTGGAGTGAAGCCAGAGCAATCCCAGCTAGCTGTGGGTTGCAGTTGTCAATCTGTCTCCTCTGGAGCACCCAGAGTTGCCGTGCAGCTGGGTGGCTCCTGCCACCACGGCATGCAGGCCTATTTCTAGGAAGTGTTTTTGGTGAGACTCAGGGACTCTGAGATGGAAAGCAAGTTGCTAGGGATGAGGGAGAATCAATCCTCAGTTTGCAAAATTAGCTGTCCTGCAAATTGATCGTATCTCATTTGAGACCTGGGCAAACCTGCCAGGCTTAAGAAAAAAAAAACACCAGAGTACAGAGGTAGGAAAGGGAAGTTGTAGGGTGGGGGTAAAGAGTAGGCAGAGAGAGAGAGAGAAATGAGATGCCTGGAGGTAAATTAGACAGATAGACTCAGGGGACTGAGCATGGTTGTTCTGCATCTTTTTAACCACAGTGCTGGGGAGACAGAGAGGTGGATCCCTGCAGCTTGCTGGTCAGCCATCTAGCCAATCAGTGGGCTCCAGGTTCAGAGAGACCATATCTCAAAATAGAAAGTGGAAATTGGTTAATGAAGATGGTGAATATTGAGTCCTGGCTTCCACACACATGAGCACAAATGTCCATGTATATTGGTACGCATGCACACAACATATACATATGTACACCCACACATGAGTGAATTAAGGTTAAAAAAAAAAAAACAACAAAAAAAAACCTTCCAAAGTATGACACCTGTGGATGAATCCTCAGACATAAAGAGAAGCAGAAAGAGAGAGAAAGAAAACAAAAGAAAATGGTACAGAGGCAGAAAAAGAGACAAGCAGAGATAGATTTACAGAGATTTAGAGAAAGCATAGCCTGAGAGGCATGCATGTTCAGAGTCTGGCTGCCTGGGAGGACCCATGATGTGGATTCTCTTATTACAGTGGAATTTCAAAACATACAGTGGGACATAGAATTTATATATTGGGGTTGACTGGTTGGGCCACTTCTTCCTAGAGGAAAGGGCAGAAGAAGCCAAGCCTGAGAGCTGGCAAGGCTGCTGACATAGGGTGAAGGTCAGAGGCAGGGGCATAACCAAACAGGGAATGGAAAACAGTCACTTTCCTAAGAACTTCCACCAGGCTGCTCAAGGATCCTGCGCCTCTGTGGCTCACCCTGGCAGGCTGCGTGGGGCCTCTGTGTGTAATCCCCAGGCTCCCAGACAGCCTCAGCCCCATCCCAGTTGAGATCCTGGAGCTTGCAGAACCGGTTAGTGGCTGTGTGATGGAACAATGACTGAATCACGAAGGACTGGAAACAAAACAGGAGAACAAAAGTGTGTGTGGGGGGAGCCCACAGGAATAGTTTGGAATCCTACGTGCAGTTGCTAAGCAGTTTCCTGCTGTGTGTGTCCTGGTCTGGAGAGGAGCAGGTGCCAGGGAGGTCTGCTGTGTGGTCTTGGGTTCTCAGGTGCTAGGGCCAGTTCTTCTTGGGAGGCCAGGAGAAATGTAGCTCTCCTGAAACACAAAAGGAGAGGGGATGATTTTTCTTTTTTTGAGCAACTCTCCCTCAGTCTCACTACTGAACAAGGGAAAGTGGCTGCCTTTTAATACCTCAGGGAATCAACCTCTTGTTGGGCAGGAAATCAGGCAGCCTGGGTCTCAGTTCTCACCGAAGTCTCTGCCTTTGGATCCACAGCTGTACGCCTTGGTTATGCCAATCAGACAGTGCCATAGATGGAGGTTGTAAGCAACTGGGCACTGGCATTTGACATTTAACCGGGGATGAATGAGTCCTGTATTACAACTCATGCTTATGGTTCCTGTGAGAGAAACTGAGTCATATTACCAGGGTCTGGTGTCTCTCTTAAATAAACATCTCACCAAGAGTGACTCAAAACCTTACACAGACAGCTTGGCTGATAGAACAAAACTTCGCTATAAAGTCCCTTGAGTGATGTTATGCCCAGGATGTGTATAGTGAAGGGCAGCAATCCCTGTTGTGTGAACTCCTCGTTTCTAGCTGTGTCCCCCACAAGAGCAGTAGAAAAGTTGTCATATAGTTTGCTCAGTCATCTGTGCCTCCTTCTCAAG
>NW_022196900.1:16794437-16836937 GCF_008632895.1 Mastomys coucha | reverse complement strand
GAAAGATGAGACAACATCCGAAAACTACTCAAAGAAAAGATAAAATCTGGTTTGTATTTCTGACTCTAGAAACACAAATTTACATTGTTTCTTCCCCATGATGGTGACAGAGGATTTACAGGTTTAGAGTGGTCGCTTCCAATTGGTGAAGAGTGCTCCATTCATCTGAAGGGCAGAGCATTTTTAAAATCCACACAAGTTGGAGCATCTTCTGGCTATATGCCCAGGAGTAATTTAGCTGGATCCTCAGGTAATACTGTGTCCAATTTTCTAAGGAACTGCCAAACTGATTTCCAGAGTGGTTGCACCACTTGCAGTCCTACCAGCAGTGGAGGAGTGTTCTTCTTTCTCCACATCCTCAACAGCATCTGCTGTCACCTGAGTGTTTGATTTTAGTTTTTGATTTCTGACTGTTGCGAGGTGAAATTGTAGAGTTGTTTTGATTTGCATTTCTCTGATAACTAAGGATGTTGAACATTTCTTTAGGTGCTTCTCTGCTATTCGATGCTATATATATATATATATACATAATATATATATATTATGACTATTATATATTATGACATATATATATAGAGACTATATATATATATACATAATCTTCTGGCATATAGCCAGAAGATGCTCTGAAATGCAATAAGGATATATGCTCCACTATCTTCATAGTAGCCTTATTTATAATAGCCAGGAGCTAGAAAGGACCCAGATGTCCTTCAACCGAGGAATGGATACAGAAAATGTGGTACATTTACACAATGGAGTACTACTCAGCTATTAAAAACAATGAATTCACAAAATTCTTAGGCAAATGTATAGAAGTAGAAAATATCATTCTGAGTGAAGTAACCTAATCGCAAAAGAACACACATGGTATGCACTCACTGTTAAGTGGATACTAGACCAAAAGTTCCAAATTACCAGGATACAATTCATAGACCACATGAAGCTCAATAAGAAGAAAGACCAAAAGAGTGTGTGCTTCGGTCCTTCTTAGAAGGATACCAAAATACTCACAGGAGCAAAATTGGAGATAAAGTTTAGAGCAGAGACTAAAGGAAAGGCCACCCAGAGACTGTCCCTCCTGGGGATTCCTCCCATATACAGTTACCAAACCCAGACACTATTGTGGATGCCAAGAAGTGTATGCTGAGAGGAGCCTCATATGGCTGTTTACTGAAAGGCCCTGCCAGAGCCTTAAAATACAGAGGCAGATGCTAGCATCCAAACATTGGACTGAGCCTGGGGCCCCTAATAGAGAAGTTAGAGAAGGGACTGAAGGAATTGAAGGGGTTTGCAACCCCATAGGAAGAACAACAATATCAACCAACCAGACCCCCCAGAACTCCGAGGGACTAAGCCATCAACAAATGAGTACACATGGCTCCAGCTGCATATGTAGCAGAGGATGGGCTTGTCATACGCCAATGGAAGGAGAGGTCCTTGGTCCTGTGAAGGCTCGATAGATGCCCCAGTGTAGGGGAATCGAGGGTGGGGAGGGTAGGAGTGGGTGGGTAGGTGGTGGAATACCCTCATATAAGCAGGAGAAGGGAGGATGTGATAAGGGTGTTTCTGGGCAGGAGGTAAACAGGGAAAGGGGATAACATTTGAAATGTAAATAAAGAAAATATCCACTAAAAATTAATTTAAAAAACATGAAAATAAAAATGCCCATATACATCTCCTAAAAAAGAAAAAATAAAAAGAAAAGCCACACAAAAGAAACCCCACCTCTTGTGATCTTGTCAGGTTCCATGCCAGGTACAGTGTGAAATCCCCCAGATGATTCTCTAAGATGCCACCTGTTTTCCTGTGCTTAGTTTTAGAGAAGTCAGAGGACTTCTCTGCTGATCTTGAGCTGGCATAAACTCCATTGCCAGTAGAACTCATTCACCCTGCCATTCATCCTTCCCTACAAACACAGGAGCAGAGAGTAGTGAGAGCTTCAACTGTGGAGTAAGATCCGGCTATATCCAGGAAACCACCAGCAGATGTGCTTCCATAAGGGAACCCAGTGGGCCTGTTGTGTGTACCTGAACACATTCTATCCTTTATGAATGTTTACGTGTGTGTGTGTGTGTGTGTGCACAAGTGCATATGTAAAAGCAAAGTTAAGGGCTGCTCTCTTCAGCTTCACTTGTTTTCTCCATCCTTTAAGATTTACCTCAAATATTGTTTCTTTTGAATATTTCATGAATCTCTCATATTGAAAATGCCATAGTGAAGCCTATTCCATTACTATGCTAATTTAAAAAAAAAAGAAATTTAAAGCAATCCAGACACACACACACACACACACACACACACACACACACACACACACACAGAGGTGGTGCCAGGGAATATGGATAGACTGTGGGCAGGGAAGTGAGTCTAGATTCCCATTCACAGGGAGGAAGGGCAGCGGTGCCAGAAACAGACACAGAAGTAGCACCCTCGACTAGAAGAGCCTTGACTCCATCTCTCCGGCTGTTAATTTCATTTTCCCAATACCAATGTCCCCCTGTATCCCTCCTAGTCACTCATCTGCTCACATACCCTCTTCTTCAACTTGAGGGGGTTCTTCTGCCTCCACTGGCCCTTGGGTGTTCTCTGCATCAATGGAGGTTGTGAGAGTCATTACAGCATGCCCTTGAGTTATATAGTCAATGTTTGTAAAATGCTCCAGTGTATGAATGTATTCAGTGTGAAGAAATGTGGCTGCCATTCCCTTTGCAGTAGCTAAGGGCCTGGCTATCTGCAGCCCTCTCTCTGTCTCTTCCCCTTCATGAATGGTTTGCATTTCAGAAACATGGAGTTCCATGACATCAGCAGGTGCCATCTTTCTCTCTCATGCCTCTGGCCTTTGCTCTTGCTTCCCGTTTCCTATAAGTCTTCCTCACATTGAGCATACTCTTAATACCGTGGCATATTAAGATAAACTGGCTATTTATTAACATAAACGTCAGGTTCTGGAACACGGAATTCCAATATGGGTCTTGTGGGTTAAAATCCCAGTGATCAGGGCTGCCCCTCTTTCTGGTGCGCTAGGAGAGGAGCTAGCCTTGCCTAGCTCCTTCAGATACCTTGCATTCCTTGGCTCCTAGCTTTCTCCTCCATCTTCAGCATCAGAGACAACTGTTTGAATCCTCACATTGTGTAGTCCTTATGATCATTCTCTAGTTAGAGGTCCGCAAGTGCTTAGGGGGAGGGTCTGTTTTGTTGAGGACTCAGTTGAGATCAGTCACCTGGTTTAATCATGGCATTCTCTCCTCTGAAGTTCTCATTTTTTATTTTATGTATATGATTGTTTACCTGTATGCATGTATATATACCATATGTGTACCTGCTGCACTCAGAGGTCAGAAGAGCATGCCAGATCCACTAAAACTGGCATGACAGACATTTGTGAACCACCATTGGGACCTCTGGAGGAGCAGCAGCTGCTCTAAAATGCTGAGTCATCACTCTCTCCTCCAAGGTCATTGTTCTTGAGCACACCTGGGAAGTAGCAATCATACCCACCAGTTGCAGAGAGTGGAGCACAGACATCTTTAGGAAGAGTGTTATTCTGCATCCTTCATTTGCTTTTGCTGTCCTCCAAGGCTCATCTCAAGTCTTATTTTTCTTGAGCCTTTTCCTCAACAGAGAAAATAGCATTTTTTTTTCTTGTCTTCTTGTGTTTTGAAAACACTCCACTTGTTGACTTTGCCACACTGTTTCAGAGTCATTGGCTTATGTAATTGATGACTCCATGGAGGCCTTAAGCTAAGACTGAGTTTCATTCATAAAAAACAAACAAACAAATAAACAAAAACCTATTGCCTGGTATGAGCCCCAGTCCTTGTATTAAATAAATGAAACAAGTGACTCCATTCACATGAACCAGGGTTTTTATTCCATGAAAATACTATGTAAAGATTGGGAAATGGTTTGGAAGTAGATCCTTGCCTGTTCAAGGCTCTGCATTTCATTCTCAGTGTATCATGCGTGCGCATACACACACATACACACATGCATACACTGAAATAAAATGCAACATAAACTTGAAATACATAATCTGCTTTAATATCTAGTGACAGCTATACACATTGACACTTAGTTTCCTCTAAGTCTCCATAGGCTCCCACCAATTGTTTTCACCTTTATCACAATCAGACGGTAGTAAGTCGCTGGTTAGCCATTGAGAAAGTGGACTCTCACAGCAGTGAAAGCCCCAGTTACGGTCATTCACGTAGACGCCATTGGCCAAGGAAAGGGAGGGCCTTCTTTGAAGATTCTAAATTATAAAATAAGGCATATCAACTTAGGCAGAAAAGCAGTGTTATGAAGATGAGACACAGTATCAGCATGAAAACCTTTGTGCTTAAACCAGCATTAATGTGGAATGATTGTATATGCTGGTCATTTAGTCTGGGAATTATAAACACTTGTTCAGGGAGGAAGTATAAATGTGCTGGAGTGTCCACCGTACAAGATCTGTGACAGGCCATCATGAGGCAATGTATGGCACAGTGGGCTTAGATCGTGATGAATATCTGGTTCCAAGTACCAAAACCTGCCTTTCCAGGGAATGGATGGGTTTGAATTAGATGACTATGCACAAATCTGCATGTCATTATCAGGGCTCTTCAATATGGTTTTGTTTGGAAGCTGCCCCTTTCTGTGGCCTTTTAAAATACCTCTTCTCTTAAGCAGCATCATAGCGATTGCTGTTGTCATCTGCCGATCATTTGAACGTCTTCCATCACTGTCTATGACATAAAATTCCAAATCAGTAGTCCTCAAATGACTGAGGTTTCCCAAGCATGGTCTAGCAGCCACCCTTCACCAACACAGAGAAGCTCAAGGTTCACCTGGGTGTGCACTACAAAAAGTCATAACTGGGCCCCAGACAGTGTAAAGAATTACATGCTGTGACGTATACAGACGAGACTCATTAAAAGGATATTTTTCTTTGCAAGGCACAAAGTTCATAGACATTGCCAAGTGAGGGTGTGGTGTGCTACAGGAAAGTAGGAAACATTGGAATCGTCCCAGTGTTGCTCCGAGGGATGACCACAAGATGAATTCTAAAATAAAGGGCAATGCAATGAGAAGTCCTCACTGTGCCTCCTCCCTTCCCTCTCTACACAAGTATGCTAGGCTATCTCATCCATATCCTTATAAATGAGTGGTTGTTTGTTTTTAATCTGTTTCATCTACACTGTTTACACTGTCCCACGTAGCCTAGGATGGTCTCCAGCTAGATCTGCAGCCTAAGATGACCTTGAACTTCTGATCTTTCTTCCTTTCATCCTGGGTGCTGGGCTCACAGGCATGCATTGTCATGACTAGTTCATGTCACACTAGGGATAGAACCTATGGCTTCCTGGGGTCTTGGCAATCACTCTACCAACCAAACAGCATCTTCAACCCCCTTAAAGACTCTTCTCAAGATATGCTTCCTCTATGAAGCCATCCTGGCAGGCTCAGTGGAATGCCATTGTTATTCTTATATTCTTAGTCCTGAGCTCAACTCACCACCTTAACTCTTTTGAAACTGTCTTCCTCACTAGACTGAGAATTTGGCAAAGGCAGAAATACCTTTTTTATCATTTTTTTTCTCCCTGGTTCCAGCAATACAGTGTGATAAGGAACACTTAACACATGCTTGCTGAATTAAAGTACATTCTACTCTAACATCATTCTATTCACAGTCTGCCAGGCATCCTGCTTGCTGTTAATGAGTGTCTGTTTAAATACCAGCACTCTCTCATGCATCCCCTACTACATCATGCGATTTCAGGAGCTAAAAGTCATAATTAATGAGGCTGACAGACACAGACAACATTAACTATGAAGACAGAGAGATACTTCACTCCTCTCCACCCCACCGAGACAAGCCTCCTCCTGTGATGCATTTAGGTCCTATCTAGTTTTTACCAGTGTGCTTTGGATTTTATGATTCAATTATCTTTGTAATAAAAATGTATGCAATTACAGTGACTTCTGCATCACTAAGTCAGGATTGGGCTGGATTCCAGGGGTTTATTCCTGAACACACACACACACACACACACATACACACACACACACACACACACACACACACACACACAAACACACACACACATGTATATGTATACATATACATATATATGTATATATATGTACTCATAATGCATATTTATAAAATCATAAGCATTAACCCATGCAGACATTTTCTTAAATGTCTGCTTCTTATACTTCCCTATAAAAATATGCTGAAGTCCTTTTTTCCACTAGTGCTTTTAGGGACTCCAATTGAGTGGCACTGAGGAGCCAATGAAATGGTGTCTTAAACAGAAGTATTACTGGGCTACAAAAGGAGACAAAGGAACAACCGGTCTGGTTTGTATCTTTTTCTTTATAAATCTTTTTCATTGGCATACATGCACCATATATAGTACTGGGTAACAACATTTCCCTACATGTATATACTGCACACTTAGTATATTCACCATCTACTGGGCCTCTGTTTTCTCCCTCCTCCCTACCTCCTGTCAATCCTTTTGTTCTATAGACAGCCTCACCACCACATTCATGTCATTTTAACATAAATAGTTTTAAGTACTCAGGAACAGACCTAAGAACCACAAATGAGGGAAAACATATAATAATTGTCTTAGTTTTCTTTCTGTGGCTATGAAACACCATGACCCAAAGTAATTTGGAAAGAAACCCTGGTCACAGTCCCTTATGAAGGGACGTCAGGGCAGGATTTCAAGGCAGGAACCTGAAGGCAGGAACTGAAGCAGAGGCCATGGAGAAGTGCTGCTTACTGGATTGTCCTTCATGGCTTTGCACTGACTGGTTTCTTATACAATCAAAGACACCTAGCTCAGTGGTGGCACTATCCATGGTGGGCTGGGCCAGCCAGTATCAATCGTTAATCAAGAAAATGCTCCCAGAATCTTGCCTATGGGCCAATGTAAGGGAGGTGTTTTCTCAACTGGGGTTTCCTCTTCACAGATGATTCTAGCTTGTATCAAGTTGACAAAACAACAACTACAAAAACCTAACCAGCACACTTGTCTTTCTGAAAACAACTTAATCCAGTCAATGTGATTATTTCCAGTTGCATCCATTTCCTGCAATGAAGAGATTTTATGGATGGAAGTTTTTTATTGTGTACATACATCATTATTTTATTTACTCATCCCTCTGTTGAGGACACATAGATTAGTTCCATAACTTAGCTATTTTGAATAGTGCTTTAATGAGAATGGATGTGCAGCTGTTGGTTACTACCAAGATACGAGTGTGACTATTACACATTTGGTATAAGCTTGCCATACGGGTCGTTATTTATACCTTTAATTCATTGTCCATGAAAAAATGGTCAGCCCTGAAGTCATGTACAAACAAGCCACACAAACAGTCAGCTGGTAAACATGGGAGGAGTGAATAAAGGGAAGAGGAAAATGATATAGTTATATTTTAATTAAAAATCATTCAATTGAAATGAGTGAGGCGCAAATATTTGTGATCTGTTGACTTAGAGTCCTTTGGGTGAGCATCCAGGATTGTTCTGTCCTGGTCATATGGTAAATCTAACTTTACATATTTGAGGGACCTGCATATTGATTCTTGGAGTGGCTAGACTAGTTTACCCCTCCTCTAGCAGTGTTGGAGCATTCTCTTTTGTGTATATCCTCACAAGTATTTATTAGTATTTATGTTCTTGGGGACTGCTATTCTAGCTGGGGTGCATGTTTGCTTCTTGACTTGGTTAAAGTGCCATCTGTTCTAGAAGCATTTCTCCTGCTCCCACTCTTAGGATGGAGTGGAGACATCATTGCTTCCATTAGCTTCAATGGCTTGATTATTGTCTTGACTGTAGGGTCCATGGATTCTGGCTTTCTATGCCAAGAGAGTCATACATATCTAAAGAAGGGAATGAATAATAAAAACCCAGGCATCATTGACACTCATCTTCCATACCAACCCCTGTTCTTTATAGAGAAGCTATGAGAACAAGCGTGGAACTTCTGTTGCACTGAAATTTTTATGATGTTTTGTAACCTAAGATTTTAACACATAGTGATCTTTATGATAATCTTTGCAGTGTTTAATTTCATCAGTTTTCAAAATTATCAAGGTTGCACTTGTATCTTGTTTTGTAAAAAGTTAAGAAGTAAAGATTAAAAACTCTAAATAAAAAATAAAGTCCTTGTTATCTCTCAATTTCACATCCCTTTTCAAATAACTTCTGATGCTTCCTCACCCTGGAAGCACTTGTCTGTTCGTACATCGATTACATATTTTTGTCTTTTGTTTGGTATAAAATATTAATGGGACAAATTTTCAGGTCAATGTTTGTGTTTATGTTCCATGCCTTTTAGTGGCTGCATAAGTTACAGCACACACACACACACACACAAACATACACCCACACACCTATGTGCTACCAGTTAGTAGCCCTTTCATCACAATAGGCATGTGTTTAGATGGTTTTCCTATGTGGTACATGTAGAAATATTTAAGAAAAGTCCTGCCAAAGAGTGGAATTTCTAATTCAAACAATTAGTACAGTTCACATTTTAGAAAATCTCAACAAACCACTTTTGGTAGAAACTGTAATCAATTGTATTCATACCCACAGTAAATGAAAGTAGCTACTTTTTACATGCAGGCATGATATGATATTATTATTCTGTTTAATGTAAACTCCATAAGTCAAAATGACATATGGTATCACTCTTTGCTAATTATTAATGAAGTCCACTGTCTATTTTGTAAAATAACATGTTTGTATTTTTTAGTTATTAAAGCTATGAGCTTTCTTACATCAATTACCCATTATGTGACTGGTCCACTTTTTACTTATTAAATTATTGAAGATCCTAACATATTTTTCATAACAATTCTTTGAATTCTACACCACAAATATTTTTGTTGTGTGCCTCATCTTTAAATCTTATTTTATTTGTTTTCTTTCAAATAATATTCCTAAAACATTAAATCATGTGTATTTTTTCTTTTAATTTTTGTGTGTACATCATTTAAGGATTACCTGTGTCAAGAACACATATTCTTATAACATTTTAATAAATCTTTTTATATTCTGGACTTTGGTATAGCTACATTTACTTTTAAATGTATAAAATTTTTATATGTATTTAATGGATAGACAGTTGCTTGTTTTAAAATGCTCCTTTTCTTATATACTAAACTCATGCCAACTTATAGACTCATATCCTCTTATAGACTCTTATGCTATTCTCCTCAAATCTCCATCTGTTTTTGAATCAATATAAAATTCTATTCTTATTCATATAGTGATATGATATAATATTCTATAACAATATGATACATTGTATCATATTTTATATGAATTACTTTTTATATATTTCATGTACAATCTGCATGTCCACGCATTCACTCAAATTTGTAGGTGCTGAGAAAATTCTGTGCTATATTAGCATCAGAAGGGTTTCTTTGTAATTTGGGAAATGAGAGAATTCAGTGATGAGGAGATATTGTTGAGCTGTTATTTGGGGAAGGAGTTGAGATGAGTTGACAATCAAAAGGCCTTCCAAGTAAACATTACTATTTTAGTAACAGAGATAAGACAGTGATAGATTTGACCCTGTCCAGTACCTTTGTGGAAACATAAGGAGTGTTTGTAAAGGAGCCTGTTGGATATAAAGTTTGGAGCATCATATTGGGTGAAAATCACAAGAGGCCCGGGAATAATGAAGCATCTCCCTAGAGGAGGTAGTAAGGACTTCTGGAAGTCGACCAGGGATGTGGTTTTAGCTGCACAGTCAACCTTCTGTATCTGCATGGTTTCATAAATTCAAACAACCACACATTTAAAATGTTCAGAGCAAAGTTAATCTGTTCTGGACTAGTACAAACATTATTTCCTTATTATTCTCTAAACAATATGGTATGGAAAACATTTAGAATTTACATAATATTTACATTTTATCTGTATCACGAGGGATCTGAAGATTAATTGAAGAATATCAGAAGGGAATAGGTCAGCCAATAAGTGTTTGTGAATCAAGTGTGAAGAACTCAGGTTGAACTCCAGCAGCCTTGTGAAAAAGAGTTCAGTGCACATACCTGTAATCCCAAGAGGATCCTTGGGACATACCTGCTAGCCAGTCTAGCTAAACCAGTAAACTTTGAGTCCTTTTTCAGGCAAAGCACATACAGGGTTCTGACTTGAAAACCAGCGATTTTGAATTTGTGTCCACCACCTATCAACAGCTGACCCTTGGTTTGTAAAACCCTTGGAATGATGTTGTTCCTGGGAATGCTATGTCCATGCAAAATAAGCCCTTCCTTGTGGGATTGGCGGTAGCCATCCTACTAACATCAGAGTCTCTGAAACATGAAGTCTGAGTGGGAAGATTGGGAAACAAGGAGACCACAAAGATTTTGGGAATACGTTTTTCAGATGTGCCTCTTCCTTCTAATATTTCTCCTTCCTTATTCTTCCCTTTTTCTGAGAATTGATTCATCCTTCTCTGTCTCCCCAACCCACACCCACACCACTGCTGTCTATGGAAAGTCATATCTCTTTTATCTCTTCTCTAAATAATTGTCTCCTCCACTTCTCAGCATCTTTCTCTTAACTTCCTGTCACATGTCCAGTGTTTACATACTTTAAAAACCCCTGTGCCCCCTTATCTTCAAGCCTAAGACACAGCATCAAATCTCTTTTCTTTTTTAAACATATACAAAATTGTAAATGCTCTCAGCCCCTCAGTGAGGAGTGTACCCACACTCCTGCACCTTCCTTCCACTTCTTATCTCTCCCGTGTCCCTGCTTTAAAGGGGAATCTAATCACAACTGCTCTCAGTGTTTCTTCCATTTTAAATATTTAGTTTTTTTTTTTTTTTTCAAATTTATAAATAAACTTTATTGAGATAAAATCATATCATAGCTGACTGCATTTTCAATTGTCTCTCTCTAAGAAGATATTTACTTTTAGTTTTATTTTATGTATATGGATGTTGGCCTACATGTGTATAGCAGACCACGTGTATGCCTAGTGCTCGTTGAGGCCAGAAGAGAGCATCCAATCTCCTGGAACTGGACTTACAGACTGTTGTAATTTCTCATGTAGGTTTGGGAGTCGAACCTGCATCCCCTCCAAGGTCAACAAATCCTGTAGCTCATGAGCCATTTCTCTAGTCCCTCTCTAGGTGTTTTAATAGATGACTTAGGAAGAGCTTGGGGGAAAACATGCAGATATATGGGTTATACTATGGGCTTTGATAGCATAATTGCTTCAGTAATTATTGGAGAGCCTTGTTACTCTTAACAAGAACGGAAACAGAATCATTGATGCACAAGCTAGCTGGATGCCTGCTAAAAGACAAAGCTCATCACCACCAAATAATCCTTCTTTCCTCATCTTTACTTCTTCTGCACCTAAGCATCCTAAGAAAGATCTTCCTCTCCTTGACAATAATCCCACATCTCCTGTGGAGGTGGTGTTTGAAAAGGAGGGCTGATAATTATCTTGGACAGCAGCCCAGGAACACTGCCTTTTGCACACAGTAGGCATTCCTTATGGGATTTAATGGAGGCATTGGTTGCCCCACAGCCCAGAGCTGTGGGTGGAATTAGTATCTTGAAACAACTCCCTGAGATTTCATCTTTAGTGCCTTGTATGACATGTACGTACACACCAAATAAACTCCACACAGAGAGACTTCAAAGAAGAGCCGTGTTTGCTGCTTTAGCGCAGTGATCAAACAAGACTGCTAAATAAGCCACAGCGATGACTTGGTAATGTCTGCCCTGGAAAGTGCCCACAAGTTTCTTGGGAAATTTTACTACTCTGTGTGAAGCCAAGATTTGGGAGTTTCCATGGAGACATTCCTAAGTCATCTGGGAGAAGAAACACTACAGACCATAGACACATATAGGTGCAGTTCTGCCTAATTATGGGAACTCAGGCTAGATATCTCTCCATTTACAAGGCTGCCCCATTGTCTGATGCATATCAACTGTCTTCCTTCTCTCTGATGCCCCAGCACACTGTATGCATCTTGTTGACTTCTCCATAACGATTTTCAAATCTCTCTCAGGTGATTGAGGACAAAGACAAAAACTCCACCAACAGATATTTGGAGACTATTATAGAGTCCAGATAAGAACTGATAAAAGAACCCACCCTGGGGTGGGGGAAATCCCATTCTTGCTGTGTTTGTGCCAAACGAACGTTTTTGGAATGGGGAGGCACGTTGGTTTGCATCTTGTCTCTGTCTGATTTGGCTCTCTAAGGGCAGAGCTGAATAGTTGTCACAGACATCATAATTCTGGCAAAACCCAAAAAACATACTGCCTGGCCCTTTCCAGACAAGACTTGCTACACCTGCAGTAGTACTCACAGTGTATTTAAGAGCCAACCAAATGATGCCATGTAAAAGGTACTGGGGAGGTGGGGGTATCATTGGCATGAGATGGTCTGTGTCATCTTCTCTCACCGGACTCCTCCCATCTCCATTCCTTTCTTTTGCATTTTAATTTCACCTCTTGCATGCTTCTTCCCTTTTTTTTTCTTTTATTCCCATACTAGGAATATTTCTATCCACCAACTATCATTTTAAAGGAATGATTTATATCATGGTATATAATATCATTGCAATATAATATCTTAAGTAATTCTTTGAGAATACCACACATGCATATAATGGATTCTGAACCCAGTCACATGTAAATAACACCACGACAAACAATTGTGAAGGTAGACTAGACATATTTACATGGTCTAATTCTGGAAGAGTATTTTTAAGTCATGTCCAAGGACAAGAAGGAAGAGAAAGACGTTACGAATAGCTGCTTCTAGAGCAAGCTAGGCTTGCTACTGACTTTTCTCTTTCTGTTCTCTTACACAATCGTAATGAATCCATCCTATCTGCCAAGCGTCTGTGATTTAAACAGCCTGGTTTCAGCGCTTCTGTCATTACATAGACATTGTCTGTGATAGGGCCTCCCACACTGCTGCGTGTTGGACACACTCGTAAATCCTACCTGTGATTCATCGCCGTCGACTTTGTGAAACTGCTCTGTTGAAGAGTCACTGAGTATGTGGAAAATATTACTGCCGGTTTTTTTTTTCAATCTTGTTTTAAAAAAATAAAAAGCCTTGCCACCCCAGAATTCTAATTTGCGATCTTAATTCTGCCCACCAGGGTTTATTTGTGAAGACTGATGTTACTTTTTGGGCTGTCGTTTTGAAAGATCCTTTCTGATGGAGCCCAACCTTCTGAAAGCTGGCACACACAGTGCAATGGAAGGAAACAAAGGCCTTCAAAAAGGAGCTCTCCAGCTCTGTTCTCCCCCTGCCACTTTATTTCAGCTCCCAGTGCCTTAGTCTTCCTATCTGCAGCATGGGCTTACCAATCATGCACCAGGTTAAGAAAGACTGTAGATGGCGATTTAAACGCAACCAACCACATCAGCCTGGCAGCAAACAGGTGCTTGCACATGGCCTTCTATGAAGGAGAGGAACTGAGTGAGAGTCTGCATTAAAGGAGGCTGCAATGGTGGCACGGAAGAATCCAGGAGGAAGCCGTACTTCCTGTCTCTGACTCAGCCAGAAGCAGGAAGAATCTGCTGCACTCACATGCTCTGTGAGTTGCACACTGTCATCTAGTTGAAGGCACGGAAGGATGAGTCAGGGGACCAGGAACCTGTTTTGCTGTGTATTTTCTCCGTGCTTCTTACAAAAGCCATGGTGAAATTCTTGCCATATATCTATATGTCTTAATATCAGGCCATATGTCTATCAGTTTATACACCTATGACATGAAGGCTGGTTTACATAAGAATTTCTATGAATTTTTACAGTATTTGATACAAAGATGGTATGGACTTGAAACACTGGGAAAGTAGGTCTATTGACCAAAGAAACTAGTCCTACCTATTTTTATTTTATTAGCGATGAATGTACAGGGTTCTTCTTTCTGGATGAAGAGAAATGGATCGTGTACATACACTGTAGTTTCTTTACTCTCCCTCTACTGGCAGACACCTGGGTGGGCTCTGCTAACTTAGGTGTTGTAAGTCATCCTCCAATAACCACAGATGCAACCAATGATTTTGTTTTAAATATCGCCTTGAAAAGTGAAAGCATTTAGTGGAATGGTAGTATTTTCTAGGCCACCACCACACACCTCCCTATACTCAGTTTTCAAACAATCCTAGGATTTGGAAAGACAAGTGCCCCATCCCATTATCAAGAGGAAGGCAGACCTGTGAGAACGCAGCTTGGAAATGAATATACCCTGACCTCAACTCAAACCTGGCTGAAACAAGTCTTACAAACTCTTTTCTTTCAGGGAGACTCCATTTCAGTGACTTGTGTCAGCTTCAGGTGCCAGTGGTTCACATTCATTGCCCGTGTGCTTACTGTCCGAGAGGAGGTCTTCTTGCTCTGCTCTGGGACTTTCCAGGAGGGAGAATTCATTTGCTTAGAGCTGTCCTTCTAATGCTCACTCTAGATTTTATTAAAAGAGAGTCCTCAATCAGGAAATGTTGCAACAGAGGGCAGGCCATAATATCAGGAGCATAAGGTGAGCTCTGAATTTCCTGAGATGCCCTGATTGGTGGCCATGGCCCCCTGTTTGATGGTCTCTAGAGAAAGATGCGTAATAGCTGGGTTCACCACACAGAGTAACCATTCAAATAGGAAGGAAAGCCCCTTTGTGATGTTGTTACCAATAAACTCAGGACAAATCCTCATCCCTGGAGTCTCAGTGTACCCATGGGAAAATGTATAAAATCAATGCCTGGTGAATTTCCCCTTCACCATAACCCATAGGCCTACTGTCTTCCTCTCTGGAACCTCCCCCATCTCTCAGTCTGGATGACAGATTCTCCTCTGAGTCCTCAAGCCACAGTCTTTGTCTACTGAAGCAGCTGCCCCTCACAGGACAATTCTGATTGTATGTTTGTTTACTCATCTATCCTGCTGGGCTACGCAATTCATTAAGGCAAGACTGTACAAACACACACACCACATAGTCCTGCACATGCGTGCTCGTACGCATGCTCATACAGGCACGCACACCCTGAGTGTGTGTTTTTAGATCTGTTCCAGTCTTAAGATTTCAGACTCAGGGATTCCCAAGTGTGACTCTGGGGATGTCATAGTGGCTCCAAGATTCCACCAGCTCTCCTCACCATCCTGACATTTCTGTCCTCAGATTTCATTTCTCACATTTCTGTAGCTCCACATCCTTCCACGCTATTCTGACATGCATGGTGTGCACACCTGAGGGAATATTCTTCCTCTTTCTGGAACGTGCTTCTCCTAAAAGTTCACAGGCTTGTAGCATCCCCTTCTATCTTACTTTCTTTTGTTATTTTATTTTTACTCAGTCTTTTTTTCTTTTAAGGATTCCATCATCTCAATGAAGCTAAATTTGTCCTGTGTTAAATTCTACTAGCTCCCCCCTAAGTACCCCAGAACTTCCAACATCTCTTCCCATGCTTTGCATTTTCAGTTCCAGGGTATTAATCAACTTTTAACTTGCAGCTTAGTATTGGGAATTTTTCATTTAGGACCTGACTCTCACTTTTAGAATGCAAGTTCTATGACAGAATAGAGTCTGTGATTCACTGGTACAGTTGTCACTGTCTCATGTGTATGGTAAAAGACCAACAAAAGTGACTTGAGGAATGTTGGGTTTATTTGGGTTCATAGTTTGAAAGGATTCACTCCATCATGATGGTTAGGTATGGCAGCAGGAAGGGAGCTAGCTGATCTTTCTGAGTCATGAAGAAGAAAGATGAATGCTTGTGCTCAGTAGCCACCCCCGCCCTGTATCTTTCTCTCTCTCCCTCAGTCCAGGACCCCAGCCCGTGGATCTTCATACATCCTCACAGATACACCCAGAGGTGATTCTAAATCTAGTAAAAATAAATGTAATCGCCATAATAAATGTGTCCCATCCAGATGGCTCAGCAGGTCAAAAGTGCTTAAGAAAAGTCCTGGTGACCTGAACTTGATCCCCAGGAAGTTGTCACCATGGCACTCACCAGCCTTTACCTATATGGATCACAGACAAAGCTGAGAGTGGATGCTAACCCTCATAAATGGCATCCCACGTTGCTAGAAGAGTACCGGGCAGGTAGTGAAGGCTCACAAACTGATGTTGGATTGCATTAGATCTATTGACTATACTTTATTGAATGAGGGATTAAGTCCTCTCAAATAGTAGGGGTGAGTGCTTCCAATATTCTGTTGCTAAATACCTCCACTCTACATTGTGGGGTTCTTTGTATAGATAGCTCTCTAAGGAGGCAGAGTCCAAACACAGAATTTGCCATATAAAAGTGAGGATCCCTTCTACACAAGCATTTTGTTACTTTTATAAACTTTTTTTTCTTTATGAAATATCCCAAAGTTAAATTTACAATGAGTTTATACCCATTCTTGGAAGGTGGGATGGGTTGGATGGCCTTCCTTGGAGATTCTGGGTCAGAGCCAATACCCTCTCTTTCTTTGGTCCTCCTTGTTTTCCTCCTTGTTTCCACTCCCTCTGCTTCTTCAAGTCCTTGAGTCCTTAATATATTAATCAGAATAAACACAAAAACCAACAATTGCTTCTCAGTTATTGTAAGGCCACTGCCACAGTTCTCTGAGAATCAGCCGCTCACTCTGCTCTGGAGTGATTTCTCAGGGATTTTAACCCAGCCTGTCTTTGAGCTGAAATGTTTATCATTTTTCTTTTTATTGTTTCTGGCTCCTCCTCTGGCTTTGAAGTCTCCGAAGTCTTTAAGTATTTGGTGGGTCTCTCTGCACATCACAGGTCTTCTGCTTTAAGATGGCACCTGGCCAAGAGAAAGGAATTGGAGCTCCTCTCTTGGCCGGGCCCATAAAACAATCAGTTTTCTCCAAAAGTCTGTCATCTGAAATGTGAAGCCGTGCTAAAAGTCCAGATAATGCAGCATGCTCCAAGGAGATTAGACTATCCCAGTGAGCTTCAAGTGAATGGTAAGTCCTCTGCAGACAGTAAGCCTCTCTTCTCCAGAACGACTGGTTGTCTCTGAGGGTGAGCAAGGCAATGACCTACAAGTGGTGTGTTTTCCATGAAATGCCTTCATCTCTCAGCTGAATCATTTGGTGGTGATGCCCATGGGTAGTTTTCCTCTTTGGGTCTTGACAGTCTCAGATCTTGGTGACTTCCTCACAGAGGTGGCAGACTGTCCTGTTTCTGTTTATCTCCTCAGAGGGAAGGCAGACCCCTAGGCTCCTGCCCCTCCTCTCACAGGGAAAGTACACTGTTGTGCCCCTGCTTTTCCAATCACAAAGGAGGCGGACCTGCATGTCCTGTTACTCTCTTCATAGGGAAGACCCCCATGTCTGTTTCTCCCCTGATAGGTGAGTAGATCTTTATGTCCCTGTTTTTCTCCCCACAAGGAAGACAGACCTCACATTCCTGTTTTTCTTTCCCTCAGGAAGCCCAAAGAGATTGTTTTCCCCACTTCCTAAACCTTTTGGTAATTTCCAAGGGAAGTAACCCGCTTCTGCCTCTATGCCATGAGGGGACGCCCCATCTCAAAGGCAGAAGTAAATATTTGCAACAAAGTGAAGACATATCGCAGACTTGAAGTTGAGCTCACGTGAATGAACTCTGGGCTTGGCTTGGCTTTATGCCTTCAGAGATGCAATGAAAATCAAGACATTAAAACACTGAGGTGATGGGGCTCGCCCAAATCCAGTGTCAGTTTTGTAAAACTCATCCTTTTACTTTCACTGTATGTTCACTAACTTTTCTATACCCTCCAATGAGCACACTCAGTCTCCCAGCCTCCCCATGGTGAAATGCATGCAAATGGCAGGAACAAGAGGAGGCACACCTGCTGAAGTCAGCCAGGTTAGGTGAGAGGTAGAAGAGTTCAGTGTGCCATTGTGAGGTGCCACTGTGAAGAGTGGAGGGATTGAACAAAGGGACAAATGGTAGAATCAAACCTGCCTGTGATGTGTCCCAACTTATAGGGACACTCAGCTCTGTGCAATAAAAGTTGTGTTAGAAGTTGAGTGGATCAGGTAAATGATGAAATTCTATCTGCTGATGAAACAGGGAGTCACTTTCCTGCCTTCCTGCCTGCCTGGTCAGTCGAAGAATTCTGGACTTTTGTCTGGCCTAACTTCAATTGCTGTGACTCTGTGGAGGGATTCAACAGAGTAGTTAAAAGGAATATTTTGAAGAATTACAAATGTCCCAGGAGCTGAAAGGATCATCAGTGAATTCTTTGTCAGTCCTCAGTGGAAATCCAGAGACCAGATACCATATTTGTATGCCTCCTATCTCCTTTATGGATGTTCCTGTTAGTGGTGCCAAACCATAGCCAACCTAGTCTATAAGTCTGCATCATATCTAAGTTCTAAGTGCCTATTGAATTGAAAGTCTTCTCCTGAATGCTGAGTTCCCATGATGCTGTTATAGTCCCCCTCACTCACATGTAGATTCCATATCTATACATTTAACCACTGTGGATCAAAAATATTCTGAAAAATTGCATCTGCCCTGGACATGGACAGTTTCTCTTCCACTTTATCATTACTCCCTTAAAGTAGAGCCCATGACCATGAATAACCCCTTCCCATTGTATCAGGCATTGTAAGTAAGCTAGAGCCTATGTGGAGTGTATAAGAGGATATTAATAGAACATATTCCAATGCCATGCCATTTTACACAAGAGATTAAGCTTCTGTGGATTTTGTTATCTGCAGGGGATCCTGGAATTAATCTCTTGTTGAAACCAAGGATCCATTGGATTTCTCAGGAATCCTCAAGTGGTAACTAAACTTCTCTTCTACATATTTGTGAAGGTGGCTAGTTGTATTCACATCCAGGAACCAAAACTCAAAATAACTGCTACTGACATTTTATATTACCTCAACCCTAAGTGATATTAGATCTGACCAGAATACCTTCTCACTCTGTCCTGACACTGTTGGTCCACACATCCCCTTCACGGTCTGGCAGAGCTGATAAGCTTGACATCCAATCTGAGGTCATGTAAGAGACCCCTGCCTCATTCCTAATTCACATGGAAAGGATTACTTAATTTCTCCAAGGAGGACTACAAAATCCACCTATCACATTAGCTCTTTCCAGACCATTAAGATCAAGATTACAGGAGTGAAAATTGCAACACACACACACACACTCACATATACACACATACACAGAGAGAGAGAGACAGAGAGAGACAGAGACAGATAGAGAGACAGACAGTACATACATACATACATACATACATACATACATACATACATACACAAGCATGCAAGCACAATTTCATATGAAGCATTTGGGATAATTGGTGGACTTGGGTCAGTTTCTTAGAAGCAACTTTGGAGGTGACAATTGGAGGGCAAGTTATCTATGAGGACATGTTTCCATGAGAACGAAAGGACTGAGGAACCAGGTGAGCAAAGGGGAAGAAGCCAAGTCAGAATGTGGCTTCAGATCATATGCAACTCCAGCCTGACACCGAAGGGAGGCATTGGAGAAGAAATTACACCCTAGAATTGATCCAGACTTCAATATATGGAACCAAGGACTCTGCTTTACTCCTGCCAGTCCTTGGACAAAACAAAACAAAACAAAACAAAACAAAACAAAAAACAACCCTTGGTTTTAGAATTATCCAAAGAGCTGGGCAATAGTGTTCACAGTAGCCTCATAATCCCATCTGTTAGAGACAGCGATCTCCTTCAGGCAGAGAAGAGATAAGTAGAAATGTAAGTAGATCTAAGGAAGTCTGTTCAGGACATCAACATATCTATTCATTCTACCATGTCACTTTCAAATAATGAATATTATTCGCTTTAGAATTTATGTCCTTCTACCCCATTGGTCTCTGTATGATAAGAATCAGCCTACCATTATTCAATAGTATTTAAATAATCCCTGGGGTTGGTAGGATCAGGAAGGTCCTGCTGCATCTCGAGTTCTACTGAGTAGGTAGATCAATATGGCATTCATATTTTGATGAGTATTATTCAAAGACATCTTTTAAAAAAATTTTATAGAGGCTGCTGTGAAGTCCTGTTTGCTGAGTCTCCTTGTGAGTATGAGCTTGATCACATGCCTTCTTTTACTGATTTTTTTTATCCCAGTCAAATCTCCTCCCAAAAGAAGACAGGTTTCTATGAATGATCCTGGAACTCATCGCTCAGCTCTTCAGATTGGCCTACTTCTTAGAAGGCAGATTTGTGTTAGGTAAAAATCACACACAGGCAATAGCTCTGACAAAACAAATAGAAATGTGAATAAAACTGCTTCCAACTTCTTTACAAGTAAACAATCCAAAATGTTGCAGAGCACTAAATCAGGTCTTTATCTTTATGGGTATGTTTCTGTTTAATTTTCAATAATAACTTCTAGACTCCTGATGATCCATCACTTTGTGGCCAGGAACTCGTGACATGATAAAGAAATCTCAAGATACTGCTGTTTTAATTTTATCAGATTTTTAGTGGTCATTGTGAAACTGTTTCTCCTCTCCCCGTCCCCTCTCTTTCATAAAAGCATCTGTTCCATTCTTCTCTTCAAATCACAAACAAACAGAAAAGAGGGCTGGAGACTTGGCTCAAACAATAAAGTGCACCAGGAAACTGAGTTTGATCCTCAGAACTTATAAAAAACTAAGCTGGGCATGATGGCACACTGCAGGTTCAGCAGTGGGGACATCTATCCAGCTAACCATCCAATTCAGTCAAATCCCCTCCCCAAAGAAGACAGAGATTTCTATAAGTAAACAGGCAGATGCCTGAGATATGCTGTCCAACAATCAGCTTTCTCTGTGAGATGCAGGCCAATGAGAGATCCTGCATTAAGTAAAGCAGTGAAAATAACAACAACAACAACAATAATAATAATAATACCTGAGAAATGACATTTCAAGTTGCCCTCTGGCTTTACGTGTGTGCATACATATGTATGCGTACATATGCACACATAAATACACACACACACATATGAAAAAACTTTAAAGAACAGGACTCTTAAGCTATAGCCAGCCCAAACATGTTAGACTTGTGTAAGTAGATATAAGTCGGTCCTGCTTCCCTTGTCCCCTGTTATGATCTCAGGTGGAGGCAGATATTTGGTAAGAGCTGGCCCCTAAGCTATTTGTTCCCTTCTTTTCAACAGACCTCATTCTATCAAATTCATTCCTCTGTCTAATCATTCTAGGACCCTTCACAATTTGTTTCACTGTTTATCTGGCTGTACACTGTTCCTGTGAATGCACATGCATACATACACACAAAGATGGAAATATATTTTTGTGTTTTCACATTGTAGTAATCACATTGTGCTAATCATGTGTCATCTTACTTGACTGCAGAGTTCCCTTTGGAAGTGTAATCATATCCACAAGAATACTGAGGTAGGGAGTCAATGTTTATTACAAGGTCACACAGCCATGAGCATCACAAGGCAGCGCTGAGTTTGTATTGAGTCGTATCTAAGTCTGATGACTTCTACCCAATTTCTATTCCCTAGAATACCCTTTGCGTCTTCAACTCCCATAGCGATAGAGTATGATGTCAAGTAGTTTTGAGGGACCTGAGAGATGACTCAGTAAGTAGTTCTAAGTTTTTCTGTAGAGGAAATGGGGTTGATTCCCAGTACCTACATGGTGGCTCACAACCTTATGTAACTTTATTTTCCTTTGTGGATACCAGACATATATAAGATACATGTAGGCAAAATAAGACAAATAAATCTAATATTTTAAAAATGATTTTAAGCTTCTAAATAGATGATCCAATTCTGAGGGGGGGAAAAACCCTCTTCATATACTTACCTAACTCCATCAGCTAGCAAATACTTGTTCAAAGAGACACACCTCTTCCTATATTTGAAAATATTTGTAAGAAGCCAACTGGCATGGTTGGTCACTATTGTCAGTCATAAGTTAGACTGAAAGAACTCTTGTTTATGATTTCTAAAAGATTATTTTGTAATCCAAGTGCATGGAAACATGTTTAATACATTGTTCCACCAAATGATTTGCAACTCAAAATGTCCTCATAGTGGCGAAATCCTCATTAGTCACCTGCTATAACTTCACTGGAATGTGTTGACACACGGAGTCTATAAAAGCAGATATGCCCTTGTTAAGCTGTTTGGTCACATAATGTAGGGCCTCATGCACGGATACTGTCAAGAGGAGAAAGGCTTTTAAACTGTGTGCTTTAAGCATATTGAGAAACTAGTTTCTAGAAACCCAGCTTTTCATTGAGTGCTCTTTAAAGCCGTGCTAGTGCATTTCCGACAGCTATAACAATGACATGTGAGTCACACACACGGTTTCGAGATTCCTAAGCTGGCTTTGTGAGGCTACTGATGTAATATCGGAACTCACCTCCAGATCTCTGAGTCTAGAAGCCGTCTAGCTGCTGCAAAGGCACCAGCACTCCAGTCTTCCCAGGCTCGGGGTCCGAAAGAAACCAAATATTCAAATCCTCTTCCTATTTGACACGTGTTTCTGCTACCAAGGAAAGATATTTCTGAGATTCCGCTGGTAAAGGTGCTTTGATTAGCACGCTGTGGTGATAACATCGAAAACTGCAAAGAGAACTTCGAGGCTGAGCGCCTGGTGGGTTTGCGTTGGAACTCCAGCTCCGCTGCTTATACTGAACGATTTCACATGAAGGTTGCTTCATCTCCATGAGCCCATATTATCTAACCTGGAAAACCAGGAAACCATCCCAATCTCACTGGGCTGTGAAAGTATAAAGTTACCGCAGAATGGCATCTGTCCCAACAAGGGAGTCCAACATGGACACCAGTGTTCGGGAACAGCCTTGCCTCTGGGAGCCGGGTGCCTAGTCTTGACTTTAAGCACAAAATGACGAGGAAAATAATCTACTCTGGTTCTCGGTGCTCATCTTTCTACTTTGTCTTTAATCTCTAAAAGGGGGATTCAGGAAAACTTTCCATATGTTAAAACATACAGAAAACAAGGGAAAGTGACAAAAGGGAGATGTAAAACCAGACCTTGCAAGTCCCCCTTTTCCTACAGGATGCCAGTTGCCAGTCACAAGATGGTGAGAAAGTAGGATGGGGCTTGAAGGATGGGACTGAGATATGACTTTGAAACTAGTAAAGAGGGGCATGAGCTGAGGCTCAAGAAGAGCATGGAAATACTACAATTTCAAGTGGGCAGAGAAAAACAAAAAACTAGATGCCATCATCAGCTTTCTGAGCAGTACAGATGAGTTGCTGGGCTGGATAGAAGAGGACCCTCTACAGCAGAAGGGACCAGAAGAGCTTTACTCTGTGGAACACTTCATAATACTCACTTAAGCCGGGCAGTGGTGGCCCACGCCTTTAATCCCAACACTTGGGAGGCAGAGGCAGGCAGATTTCTGAGTTTGAGGCCAGCCTGGTCTACAGAGTGAGTTCCAGGACAGCCAGGGCTACACAGAGAAACCCTGTCTTGAAAAACCAAAAGACAAAACAAAACAAAAAACCAAAAACAAAACAAAAAACAAAAAAAAAATTATCTTCACTGGCCATTTTCAACCTCTTGCTGACAGTGAGTCAGAAATCAAGTGATTAACTTGATATGTAAACCCTGGATAATCTGAGAACTCTGTACCCATTTATACACACACACACACACACACACACACACACACACACACACACACACACACACACATATATATGGGTATAGATAGCTGTATATATGCATAGCAGAGAAAACATATGGCTGTTGGCTTTCTGAGTTTGGGTCATTTTGTTTAACTTAGTATGTTCCAGCTCCATCCATTTTCCTATGAACCTTTATAAATGAGGACATAGGAGACTGAGAGACACTAAGCCCAAGGACATTCAACGTCTAAGGCACAACTTCAAGACAGAACACACCCTGGTGCTAGAATGTATTTCCTCACTCTCAGCTGCAACCTCCCAGATAAAACACATGACTTGACAGATCTCAGTTTTTACGAGGAATTATGGAGAAACGTCACCTGAGGTATGGGTTATCTATGACTGAGATTCTCAGGGAAGGAGGCTGATGCCCTCATGTGACTTCTCCAGGGCCATAGAAAAGATGACCTACAGAGTCAAATGGGGGCTCACAGAGAATCAACCAGCAACTAAACAGCATGCAGAAGTTGCACCTAGGACCCCTACACATTTGTAGCAGATGTGCAACTTGGTCTTCATGTGGGTCCCCTAACAATTGAAGCAGGGGCTGTCTCAGATTCTGTTCCCTGCCACTGGATCTCCTTCCCCTGGCTGGACTGCCTGGTTAGGCCTCAGTGGGAAAGGATGGGCTTAGTCCTGCTGGGACTT
This sequence comes from Mastomys coucha, assembly GCF_008632895.1. Classification (NCBI taxonomy): domain Eukaryota; kingdom Metazoa; phylum Chordata; class Mammalia; order Rodentia; family Muridae; genus Mastomys; species Mastomys coucha. Next base: position 16,812,634 of record NW_022196900.1, on the reverse strand, counting down.
GATGTTTCAGGATGGGGCTGTACCAAAGCTGGGCTGCCCCTTCTCTGAAAAGCTGGTACTTGCTGGGGGAAGATTTGTGAGAATGAGACTGGGAAGAGGGGAGGAAGGGGTTACAATCTGTTGTAAAGTGATTAAGTAAATAAATTCATGAAAAAAAAATAGAAAGGAAACAGTAATATTCAAAACTTGTAGTTCAGAACTGGTCAAGAGCTGAGTCCCAAACCCCTGATCCCAGAACAGGACAGGGGACTTCCGCCTTTATATCTGGCATCATAATACTTGAGGAAAAATATGATGGAGGTTAGCACAAAGTTTGGTTCCCAACAAGTAAAGCATAAAATATCCCAGCAATGTTCAACAACTGGTATATTGTATGTATGCGTGTGCTAGAGAGCCATGTGTGCAGGAGCAGCACAGAATTAAAGGCAGTCTCTACTCTCATATCCCTGCAAATCCCTCAAAACACCTTCTTCCCCAGGTATACTTCTCCAAAGTTTACAGGAAAAGAATCCATCTTTAAACTTTGTTTCCTCCTACCTTTTATCTGAAAACTTCATTATCTTAGACTTACTCTTTTTTTTTTTTTTTTTAAGGATTTAGAGCTGTGATTTCAATGAGGCTGGACAGACGTGACATTCTGACAATACTTCCTCTCCCTCCTTCACTAGCATGGATTAACATTTCATCCTGAGCTAATACCACACACAGTGTGACCTCAGAGCAGTGGCAGGTGCCTGATGTCATCTCAAATACATAAACCTTCGCAAGTCTCTTTAGAGCAATGATGGAATGACATGCTCTCCACTGGTCCCATGAGAGACTCATAGCACTTCTACTGCGTGCAAAAGCCAACAAATTGAAAGCCCTCAGAGCGTTGACTGAGGCACATCTTGCTTGGCTTCCCTAAATGCACAGAAAGACTGAAAAGAAGGAATTGGGTGAGACGGCTGGCCTTTAACAGCTGCCAGTTGACACTGCCAGGTCTAGGAGAAGCATGATCTAATTTCCACTTCCAGAGGACCACAAACAAATGTCAACAATCAGTTTCCAAGGCCACTGTCCAAGTCCTGGTGTCCCCATCCCTCCCGCTCTCTAATGTATGCCTCAGTATCCTGGCAACTGCTGGAGAGAGGCTTCCCGTTGAGGTGACCAGTGCAGATTGCAATCTCAATAGCAGGATGGGAAAGCACATCTTTTTACAGTTAGCAAGAACTGACTATTTCCAGAACCTTGTTTAGTATCCATATATAATGGCAAAAGACAAATTTACCTTAAAAGACAAATACTCGTGTTGCAGAGAAATACCCTAAGGTACATCATAAGACTGGATAAGGTACATCATAAGGTACATTGTAATACTGGAGTTAGTCTCGGTGGAGACTAGAGTCTTCTTCTTTATCATAAAAACTACTAGTCTTTTTCTTTATCGAATTATGAGATAATTAATATAATAATAAGACCTTACTTGGAAGTTCTTTGTAAGGGTTGGGCTACATACCCACACATACACACAAATACAAATCTTTTTAGAATCTATATTCACACAGACACAAATATATACACATGGCATATAATCCCATGTATGATATAAAGTAGTCCCTCTGTAAGAAATATGCTTTTTTTCTATGGAAAGCAGCACTGTGTAATAGCTCAGCTCTGGACTCTAAACAGGATCAGCTAACTTGAGGTAGTATCCAAGCCTTAGACCAGGTACTTCCCTTCTCTGGACATCAGTTTCCTCATGTGAAAATTGGAGCAATGCTTAAACCTTTCCTAAGACTACTATAAGAGTTTAACCAATATATGGTAGGGAAATGCAAGAAGCAAACTACTACCTTTGTAAGGTGGGATTCGAGGAACTTCCCCCCACCTTCCCAGGCTTCATATCAGGGTTTCTTGGACACATGAGAGGTGGAAGACTTGACTGCAATCTGAAATTCAGAGTGAGTGACAAAAATACAACAAGAAAATGTTACACTCCCAGGGAATTGTTACCACCATACTAAGCGTGAATACTAGGCTATTTTGCAAAGGTCTTGAGGCTTTCAGTGTTCGGGTCTGCCACACCCTGTACCACCACATCAAAGATCTTGGCAACTTTCAGGACACTGTATGGGACCTGCCACAGCATGCTCCTTCACCCTAGGCTCTAGGACAGAATGACAACTGTCTCTTACCTTGTAGGGCCAGTTTTGCCTCCTTCTCCACCCCAATACCAGCCTTGCTCAAGAAGTTCCTTAAACAGAGGTGCCAGGGTGGGAGAAGCAATGGGGTGTTTTCTAGTTGCCTCTTCCTTTCAGGGAGGTATCATAAAAGCCGTTACTAGCTCCTCAAGGGAAGGACACATATGATCCAGATGCATATGTGCAAACACACAACATAGGAGAATCCCAATACATTTTCTCTTGCCAAGAATAAGAAATACATATAAGAGGAAGAGTAGTAGATATATATATTATGACATGTCAAGGACCAATATGTTATTTTATAAATTCCCAAATGGTATAATATATAAAGACATGATCTTTGCATATGTATGTCACTAGGACTATCTCATGGTGCTTCAGTATTTCTATGCTTTGTTAAAACAAAGCAGAATCTTAGCGTATAAGACACTGATACAAATGCTTAGTCATATAGACAATGGCAGGCTCTTCAAAATGAATAAAAATCCTTTTCCTTAATATAGTTTTGGAATTTTTAAACTATTAATATAAGGCAATATAAGGTTAGTAGTCTCAAATTAGCAGTACTGCAAGAAAACAATGCATTCTGACTATACAGGCTTCATGCCAGAAGGCAAGAATGGTTAGATACACAAACATGTTGATATCCTGATTATATCATATAGTTTAAGAAAAAAGAAATAGGAGATAATCATAGTTAAACTTACCATGGTGTCCTCATGAAATAATAAATAGTACTAAAGGATATTTCTTACATGGTATTGAATATCAGAAATGAAATTCAAATTAGCACCAGGTATATGACCATCAAATTCAAGAACACACAAATGCCACCTACTAGCTGTTACCGTTAAATATTCTTCCATAAATTTAAGTTAGTGAAATTAAGTGCAAATGGGTAGATATTTTAAAGGGGGTTCACTATTTTCTGTTTCTTAATAGTGGAAGGAAAACTTGTAAGACTTCAGAAATGTTACTGGTTACAATAAATATATAAAAATCAGTACCTTCCTCATATAGTTATAGTAGGTAATTGGAATGTTAATAAGAAAGTAAATTCACTATACAGGTCAAGTGTTCCAAGCTTTATAAAAGAAAATTTTATAGCATCACTTGTAAAACCCTTCTAAATTTACAAAGGCCTAGATGTAACAGCAATAGCTAAATAAGTCTTAGAATAACACACAGGAGTAATTATTCATGACTTTGGGTCACACAAAATCTTACGTGTCACAAAAGGGTAAAAATATGAGAATATGGATAAGCCAGATACTATGATACTGACCTGTGCCACACTTGATCATCAATATTAGATCTTCTAGATGTGGAAGCAAGGCTGTGGAGTCAGTAGAGCAAGATCCTGGGACTATCACTTTTTCTCCCTCGTTGGATAATGGAGACTCTGAAGGGGAGAGCAGATGAGGCTGTGAGATTCAGCTGTAGATGGAAGACTAGAGAAAGACTAGTACAGTTTTTCTCTTTGGTAATAATTAAGAAAAAACTCAATCTTTTCATAAAGTCACAGATTGAGAATTTCGTCTATAATGGGGGCATACCAAACTGAGTAGCAGTGTGCAACAGAAATCTAGAATATTCTCACTACTCTTAAAAAGTTTACTTCTCCTGCTCCACTGACATTTCCTAGAATAAGCAGATAAAAGTTATGTGAAAATGTAATTTGTGAACTCCAGAGGCTCCTGGGTGGCATGATAGTGTAGATGGTATGTTTTGGACAATTACTAGCATCATGATATGGTAGGGTTACTTCTCAATCCTGAATATAACTTTCTATTCCATTGAAGAAGATGGGGGAACATTTACTGTTTAGAGCTACTGTGTGTCTGGGGAGAGCCAGGAATTGACTTCAGTCAGCCAACATGGCTCTTCTTCCAATATCTCCTCACTGCTGTATCAGCCTATAGATATCAAGCAGTCCTCCATATGAGCCTCTGTGTGTTCCAGAGCTGCTGTCTGCTGTCAGTATTCCCAGAAAAGATACAAAGAAGCCACAGTGATCTGCCATTGATCCATTGCATGATGTCTATATCCGTCATCTCTGCCTTAGTTAATGTATAGTTAGTAAACCTAAATGTGCATTTTTTGTTTGTTTTTCGAGACAGGGTTTCTCTGTGTACCCCTGGCTGTCCTGGAACTCACTCTGAAGACCAGGCTGGCCTCAAACTCAGAAATCCGCCTGCCTCTGCCTTCCAAGTGCTGGGATTAAAGGCGCGCGCCACCACTGCCCAGCCTAAATGTGCATTTCTAACTCAATAAGATACTTGCATAAGCTCAGAGCCCTGGCTAATTAATAGTCCTTTACTACAGGCAACTGACACTCTTGATTCCTTCCCTCTACAGGTGCCTCTCTTCCTGAAGTGCCTTCAGTGACAGATTCATATGTTTGGTGCTCTGCTGCTGGAGTCTGCCACTTTCTTCTAAGGAGAGGGAGTAGCTGATCATGGCTAGCTTCCTCTCTGATCCAAGCTAGCCTTGTGGGTGTTCATCTTAGTTTGAGAAAGAGCCATGTTGAGCCATGAATGGTTCTTGGCAGACAAAAGGTACATGGGTCAAGGCAAAAGGCAGTACAGAGACACAGTGAACTTTAGTCACAATAATGTCTTTTGTCATTGCTTTTCTTATCTAAGACTAGGTCTCTAAGAAAGGACTTGCTACTCCCATGCCACTACTACCTCTGTTGAGGTGTGATGCACGTGAATTAAGTCTTCCCATGGTTACCTGAGAAGGAACAGTGTGGTTTAGGAGAAAGCCTCTTCCCAGCTTAGTGCATTGATCTCCCCCAGCTGTGATGCTTATGCCCGAGTTCTTCAATCAAAGGTTGAAAACATGTCCCATGAGCTGGCCCCATGTTGTATTCTGAAACCCATTGCTCATGGAAGATGAAGACGGATATGTGGTCATTGCCAAGACCAGAGCTTGGAGTGTGCCAGAGAATGTGCACATTTTGTGTGCACATAAATGCAAAAGAAGGTAAAATGTGCGAAGAAAGCAGTAGGCTTCCTACTTGTGCTTTCCCCAGACCCAACTATCTCAAAAGCTTCATTTCATAAGTCCAGCCCTTGTAATACAGGACTTGACATCAGCCTGGGATAGAGAACAATAGTCCATTACTAATCTCTTCTCTCAGGAGCTGGTCTGCTGAGGCTGGGTATGTCCATAGATAGATCTGTGCCTCCTGGCTCAGAGCACACCCTCTTCTAGGATAAGAGGCAACAACTGATAGTACAAGCTTTCCCCAAACTCCTGAAACAAGTTCCATCACTAGCCTTCACGACTGCCATGTCAGATACCACTTCTTGGTTATATGCTAAGGATATATATTTTCAAATAAGCTTCTAGAAAATTAAGTTCTCCTCCAGCTCCAAACCTTTTGGCAATGCATGGAGTATTTCCTAAACCAGATAAGCCCAGAATCAACCATGTTTCCTGAAGTAGGTACTAGGTTGGACTCATTTCTGAAGAACACATCCTGACAGATCTTTATAGTGTATGATAAAATAGTATATCCCTTAGAACAGATTCTCAAACTATAGTATAATATTACCTATTACCTATCTCAAGTTTCCAGGAAGAAAGTGAATACCTGATACAGTCATCTGTCACCAGAGAAAGCAGGCAGAGTGCACAGACAACCTGTGAGGCCCTCTATCCCGGTAGGTACCTTCCATTCATATATAGGAGCCCATCGAGAAGCAGCCTCATCTCATCCCTTTGTCAGGCATGCAGTCAGCCAGCTTTGTAGTCCAGCTGAGTGACCATACCATATAAAGCCATTCCTTCTTTGTTTTGAGATCCAATGCTAAGGCACAGAAGAATTAACTTGGACTTTTTTTTCAGTATCTGTTCGTTCTTCCTGGTTCATCAAGCCCTTCATTTATTTAACCAAATATTTTTTTTTATCTATCTCTTTAAAGAAACACATCTCATTTCTCATGAGTTTAGTGTTGGTTTTAATTGCTTTCCCAAAAAATTCATTCCACATGTCTACTCTTGCCAGATCCAATTCTCCTAGAGGATCTGACTTTATTTGTTCTTAAGAAGCACCACTTAGGCTGACCTGTGAGTGAGGTCTTGAGCAGAGATCTGGAAAACATCTCTCACCTGCCTGTCAATATCGTTATCATTACCAGCATCGCTGCCAGTTACTTAACATCTACTTGGGGCAGAAACCAGGATTTATATCTTCTAAATCTGCATAATCCTTACAAACTCTCAGAGTGGGAATCACCATGATGTCTCCATTTACACTTAAGAAAAATGAGTCTCAGCTGGGAGAAGTTAAGAAGTTAAGGTCAACTTGAGCCTTTTGGAATTTTCTGGTGACCCACTGAACAGAGATGGCAGACTGCCTACTGGCTTGAAATGTTCCGTGAATACTGAAGACGATCTGAATGTGTTCCTGTGCCAAGCCTTAGTTAGACTTTGAACACAGTTCCTTCCATAATGAAAATGGAGATGTCCTTCCCTTTCAAGGTGGTTTTATAAACTTGCGCTACTATTCCATAATCACTTGGAACCTCTTACTGTGCCTCTTTTACACACACACATTGTGCATCTTAATTATAGTAACTCTTCAAAGTCATTAAAACAGGTATCACTAGCCTTTTGCATCAATTCAAAATTTTATGTGGGTCTGGAACTACCAACTGAGTGTTAGCCAGCCTCTATGTGAATTCACAGAGAATGTCAAGTGAATAATGCCTGTGCGACTCTCAGGAAGACTGGTCTATATTGTAGATAATTCTCCAATACCACAGTGGACATGCTCCTCTTGACAACAAATCCACTCAGTGGGGATCTGTAGCTGTCAAGACACAGAACTCTTCCCAGCGTAGCCAGAGTAGTTTCTGGAAGCATATGGAACCAGAAGAGCCAAGATCCACACAAAGGGCCTGATGCCAGGCTAAAGAACTAAGTGCCATGACTGGTAGGCTCAAAGGAGTTATAAGTGTTCCAGAAGAGGGATTCTGTGCTGTTCTTGTCCTAAAAGGGGAGCACAGTGATGCTGGGATCTTCAGGAAAGCACTTTCCAGGTGAACTATGAGAAAAACAGTGTAATAGGATGGGAGGAAGAGTAAATAACAAATGAAATCTTCTATATACTAGTGTCCATGTTTGTCAATTTGGGGTAAGGAGTTGTTCAAGGGCATGATACCAATCCTATATTAGAAATGAGCATCAATTCAGGAACCTGATTTCAGGAGATCTTGGGTACACCTTTTGTGTTTCATGCTAAACAGAAGCAAAGAGGTATGATGCCTGAGCAAGGTCATTGGATATTCAGAGGCAATTCTTTGTGATTGAACTGAGGCTGATGAAATATATCCCATTGAGCATTCCCTGGACATATTTAAGATGAGAAAGCTGATAGTGAGCGAGACAGGGGAACTAGGGGAGAAGCTGAGGACTGAGAATTGTGTGTAGGTTTCAGTAAAGATCCACATTCCAACAAAGGACATGTTTCCCTGAGACCTTCATTCATCTTCTTAGATCTGTCAGTTCTTCCTTAAAGGCCTATTACTAGATCCAGGGGCCCATCACCTCATCCTCACAGATCCATCAGTTCATTCTTAGACATACATTGCTTTGTTAAAATCACCTTTGTCTTCAAAATAGACAAAAGGTACATCTAGTGCCTAGGATCTTATTTCCTGAGGCTACAAGGACACCAAGAAGCTCTGTGGGAGCTCAGGGAACAGAAAATAATCACAAGTCCCCTGTACATAGCACCTTCCTTGCAGCCCTGTTTATATGACTTTGGCATACCTTTCTGTTTTATACAGTGCATTTATTTAGCTTTCAGGAAAACTGAAGACACATTATCCCTCCACTTGGAAAAGGAAAATATTTCTATTCAAGTCAAGGGAAAAATAAAATTCCCAGATACCTTCTGAAGTCCCTGTTTGGCGAACAACACTATGAATATGTAGCTGCTGTAGGAGGAGACTCACTGCAGTTATTGTCCCTCTCTCCACAAGCATTTTCCAAACCCTAGCAACCCTTAAAAATGGTTTGACTCCTCTAGTATTCGTTTCTTTTTTCCATCATGACATTCCCTGGTCTATCTCAATGACTTTTTATCTCCTTTCCCTTCCCCAACATGTCCATAATGTCGAGGAGATCATGTTTGACAGTGTTTGCCTGATTGTGTCCTTCCCTCCATTCTAATCATTTTATTCTAGCTGTCACTGAGAGCATCTGAGACACTGGCTGCAGCTACCCAATCTTCTCCAACACCCTGATGGGGGACTCATGGGAAGCTGTTCAGCATCTGCTTGAGCAAAACTGAAAATGGAGGGAAGCACATGGGTTAGTGGAGTCCCATTTTTTCTCTCCAGAGAGACCTGTATTAGAGTTTTCTAGAGAAACAGAATCAACAACATGCCTATGTATAATAAAAGAGAATTTATTAGATTAGTTTATAGGATAGGAGCTGGGAGTTCAAGAATTACTATCTGCACAGTATAAAGCCTGGGAGCTTAGTAGCTACTCAGTGTAGGAAGCTGGATGTAGGAGTTCCAATCAGGCATTGAAGAACTAGAGAGCTATGGGTCTTGAATCTATACTTAGAGGCCAGAAAATCTGGGTTCCAATGTCAGGCAAGGATGGTGACAACTGCAGCAAAGATGGATAGATCCGCCAACCATCAACAAGGGATTGTGGGCAGGCAAAGCAGCACTACTTTTCCCTCTGAGCTCTTTGTATCTGGGATGCTACCAGAAGGTGCTGCCCACTGTGGAGATGGGTGTTCTTCCCTCAGCTAAGTTCCTTCCTGGAAATGTCCTCACAGACCCACCCAGTGTCATGTCTTAGTTGATTCCAGATCCACTAAGGTTGACAAGCAACATTAACCATCACCCAACCTCTACTGACTGCCATTGCATTTCTTCTCCCAGGGAGGTGTGAACAAATACTCACACTCTCCAAGGAGACCGGAGAAAGAGTTCCAAGACCAGCTTGGTGAACAAATGGGTTTTCTAGGTATACAAGAATATAGGTGAGGGAGAACAGGATCTCATGCCAGCTGCATCCCAGCTTGAATGATGGCATCATCAAAGCACAGAGATGAGGTCCTTCCTTCAGTTAACCTCCAGCTTCTATGTAGTCTAGTAAATGCATAGACATGGACAGATGGCCAGGGTATATATTCAGCTGTGAGGGAAGGAGTCATTGACTATAATTTTAGAACATGAAGATCTAATATTCCCCCCCCCAATTCCTAGTATGAGAACATGTTCACAGATTTTCTGTTCCCAGTGTTTACTATGGATAACTACAGCTAGTCTGATTTCAGGTGGTAGCATATTATGCCTGGAGGACAATATTCCATAGCAAGAGTCCATAGTGATGATCAGCTATGTATGGTACCCTATATAATGGCTTTTGATCTTTCCTGTAACCTAGCCCTCTGGCTATTATTCACAGAGCTTATATGCCCCAAAGCAGGTGTGCACCTATGTACTTGTCTCAGGTTGCACTTCCTAGGGGAGCCTAGATGTGGTTTAAAGAGCTCCATGGCTGTCTTTTGAACAGAGAAGCCCACCTCTGTCTGTTATTTATATTGAAGACTGTTTAATGTTGCTTTCAAACAAATGGACCCACTTACAAAAATATTGAAATGGAAGGATGGGAAAGAAGTGGGGGGATGGAGAAAGAGAAGCAGGATCTAGACTTTTAGACAAAATCTATAGTCCTCATCCTGGTATTGAAAGTTCCTTAAGCCCATGAAGAATACCTTCACTTTCCAATTACCTATAGATGCTTTAGATTTATTTATGTATTGTCAATGAATGCCAAGAAGAGGGCATTGGATCCCATTACAGGTGGTTGGTTGTGAGCCTTCATGTGGTTTCTAGGAATCGAACTCGGGACCTTTGGAAGAGCAGTCAGTGCTCTTAACTGCTGAGCCCTTATAGATGCTTTAGAAGAAACAGCCTGCACACAGATATACTTTAGATTATTACTCTTTTCTAAGCAAGACCATCCTGTACTTCCTTGTCAACTCCTGTCCACACAGGCCTTTCTGCCCGCTGGCCTTTTACTCAGCCACTGTCTCCCAGAATGAATACATCCTTCCATGTGGTACCTCCATGAGCTTCTCTAACCTCACCACACCTCAGCTATCCCCTACTTTAGCTGCTTATGACAATATCATGCCCCTCATCACTATTATCCTCATACTAATGTCTACTGGGCTCTTGCAGAAGGCTAGGGCTCTGCTAGCTGCTTCACATGGCCTATATCATCAGCTTTGTAAGACCATATGTGGGTATGATATCAGTAATACAACTCCAAACAAGGACAATAAGGCTGTGGAAGGCTCAGGAGCCCATGATGTTATGTGTTCATGCAGGAATAACTCAATTGTGGAATTCTGCTTGTCTGCTAATAAGAAGATCTAGGGGTATTTGAATTCAATGGTTGGGTCCTACACTTTTCAGTCACTTCCGTAGAACAATATTGAGGGTGGATTCTAGCATAGAATAATAGGCAGAGGAAAAGTCTGGCACATGTAATGAGGACATTTAAGCCTGTATGGGGAAGGGCCCATCTCAGCCTACACCTTTCCTTGTCTTCCCACCTAATGCCTCAGCCTTTAAACCTGGGCTTGGAGAAGCCTTGCTGCTTTGAAAGCACTGATGCTTTCTGTTTTAGAAGGATGAGAACTTTTCTTGAAGACTTGGTGCAATGAGTTTAGTTCTGGGTGTGCCTGTGATTGCTGTTATTGTGACTTGATAGCACTTTTTCTTTTATCAGAGCCCCTGTGATCTCAAGGGCAGGTACTTGACAGCCTTGCTAGCCTTTGGGCCAAATCCATGCTTAAAGCAGCAATGTTGTAACCGTCAAGGCTGGGCAGAGCAGTGGAAAGAAGCCCATTTGGGGGTGGCAGCCTAGTATTTTCCCCAGCTGGAAGGAAGCCCCATGGTCCTGTGGTCAGCCTCAGAGCCTACCTTCATGTCTCAGACCTACATTTGGAACTGGCTTCTCCCAGGAGCCCAGTTTTATAAACAAAAAACAATCGGAGCAAATAAACACATCATCTCATTGCTGCTTGACTCAGATACTCCAGAGGTCTGGGGGCAGGAGGAGCCAAAGAAAGGAGAGGAGGATGGAGTGGGAGTAGCCCAGCGCCAACAAAAGCTCAGTCCAGCCTGTAATAGGGTTATAACAGAATATACAAGTAGGGAAAATTTCATTTTGTCTTTAGATATCTAGAGTTAATGGGACCACCTTCAGTGGTATCTTAATCCCAACCCAGGACTTGCAACTCTCATAGATGCCCACTGTTTCCAGGGTGCAGGTGGCTAGCACAGGATGGCTACCTCATTTGGGAAGTGAAGCCATGGAATATGTTCCTTTGTATCCAACATCTTGTTGACCTCCTCCTACAGGATCAGGTTTGTGAGGGCCATTCCACAGGTGAAAGAGAGACATAAGAAAGTCCAAGGGGGCCTCCTCTACTTTGAGGAGAAGGGGGAGGGGGCAATGGTGGGGAGGAATTTGTAAGGGTGTGGCTGGGAGGAGAGGAGAGAGGGCTTCTGTGATTGGTATGTTAAGTGAATTTTTTTTTTTTTTTTTAAGTAATGTGCCTCTAGCCAGAGGACCAAAAATAGAATCAGGACTTGACTCAAGATCACCTGTCTTTAAGATCTCAGTTCATCCTGCTTCTACCCCACCAAGAAGACTGGAGACTCCAGACCCCATCATCAGATTCTTTGCCCTCCCTCTTGCCAAAGGAGGCATACAGAATGACAGAATGGCGAGTAATGAAGGAAAACAGTCCCTCTGGCTTCTACCTCCTTTACATCCTGTTGCTAAGCTGTAGCTGAGCCCAGACTTAGAAGGTAGGGAGACTGCATCAAGGTGAGACTCCATTACAACAATAATGCTTTGTGTGCTCAACAAAGCTTCGACCTCTCTCTGGACCTCAGTATCTCAGACTATGAGTGACTGAATTATAGCTACTTTCTCAAGTGATTCACTTAGCTGTAGTTTCCTGTCCAGCCTTTGGTACCCCACATTTTAGATCTGTCTGTCTTCAACCCTTCTGACTCTACAGACATTCTATGGACAACAACGTCAGTCAATACAGTGCATCCATTGAATATCTACAAAGCTTAACCCAGAGCAAGAGGAGGTTCGGCTAGTCATCCAGGGCTGCTGATCAGAGTGGACTCTCTCATCTTGATTTTCCAGAGATGCAGAGACTCCACAGAGAACTGTGCTCCATTCTCCTATTTTTCTCATGTGTTTCAAGACTTGGCTGTCTGCAGCATTTCATTTTTCCAGACGTGATTCAGAGACATTTCATTACAACTTGACATTTTCCACCCAGACTGAGAGTCCTGCATGAGGCCTATCCTGGGGCTCTCTTGCTGTTTATTTAATAGCTAATTAGGGCTGATAGAACAAGTGTAGCCTCAAGGTCTCTGCCAAGACCAGCAGCATCCAATTACCTACTGGAGTAGGAGGTGGTAGGATAGAGTCCAAAGTTTCCAGAGCCCGGTGCCACAAGACCACATTGGAGGGAGGTTGGAGAGAGGAGAGAAAGTGAAAAGATGGAGTATCAAGTGGTTGGAGAACCTTCTAAGGAAGAAGGTTATCAGACTAAGAAGAGAATTCAGAGTTAAGCCATGAATGATAAGCCCTCCTCTCCTCCCTTTGTTTTGTTGTGATCCTGTATCTCACACTTGACTCCAAGTTAAAACACATCTGAGATTCTGAGGGGAGTATCTTATGGATCAAGCCAGATGAATGGAAGAACTCTTTTGTCCAGGAGAGTTTGATGTAGTCATTCTGTTTACATTTGTTAAGTGAGCCTCCTCACTACTAAGAGCAGCAGGGATACAAGAAAGAGTGCTGGAGAAGCTTGGAAAGCTTCCAGACAGGAGAAGAGACAATATTTTGTGGATTCTTAGGATGATGCTCAAGAGGCCTCTACCTCTGACAGGGCCTGGAGTTTACCTAGTAGAAAATCCATTGAGATGGTGCTTTCTAGACAGCACTGAAGAATGCTGTTGAGAATGAGCAACTTGTTGCATGCACTGGCCTTGCCACTTCATTTGTCTCCTGCAAGTTGGCAATAGGTACAAAAGCAAGGAAGCATGATGTGTCCAGCTGTATCAAAGGCAGCACCCAGCTGCAGGTTAGGGTGAACAAGCATGATTAATACACTGCAATCCGGATAAGACGAGGATCATCATCAGGGAGATCTGTCCACCAGATTTCTAAGGTCCAATACTGTAGCTGATCGCCATAGGAGGCAGTTAAGTAATTGAAGTCAAGATCTACGACAGCACAAGTAACAGATTGAATGTTTAAAGCTGTGCTTCTAACATGTCAGTCCTGTTGGGCAGAGGAAATACAGGCCATTTCATATATCCCTGATATTCCACGGAACAGCATTGGTCTAGACAGTTGAATGTTTACAGCAAGAAAAGTAAAAGAAGCAGACTCCTGATAAGAGTGACAGAAGAAAATATGGGCTGTGAAGTGGGTAGAAAACAGTGACAAGGGGCCATCTGGGAGTCCATTCTGAGTATGGAATACCCTTGAATAAAATAAAGAAGAGAGGGGAGGTGGGTACTTCTGTTATTCTATCATCCTTTAATGAGAATGAGGAGGGAATGGGATAAGTATAGCCCCCCCTCTTTTAATCCAGGTGAATCTTGGTGAGGATAGAGAAGGGGATGGGTATGAGTACAGTTCTGTCAATCACTTCACAAGAGGCTTGTTAAAGTTGGACAACAGGATAGGATGGGTACAGTCATTCTGCCACTCCAGGTGAGATCTGATGAGGATGAATATCAGAACAGGATGGATAGTGTCATGGTATGGATAGAGAAGTAATAGAGTGGGTACATTTCCTCTCTTACTCAAGACAAGGCTTGATAATGTTGGAGAAGGGAACAGAGACAGTTACTGTATTTGTGCCACTCTGGGTGAGCCTTGGTGAGGATAGAAATGAGTTGGAGGTGGGTACTGCCCTCTTGTTATTTCAGTTGTTATATACAGTACAGGAATTGGGTAGAGATAAAGTCTATCCACAGACTGGTCTCAAGTGTTTCCTAGAACTGTTACTTTCTGGTACTAGTGGGTAGTCAGTCAGCTCCTCATTCATTCATCAGAACCCAATGGCTACCTTATAAATATATTTTTCTGGTCCATAGAATCCTGAGGTTTCATTTCATTACCAGGTGCTCAGACCCACATTTCTTGGGCTCAAATCTTGTGTTGGTTCTACCTAGTTATGTGGATTTCTGAACCCTCTGGATTTTTTTTTTTTACTGTTTCTTGACATGTAAAGTAGGAAAAATAATAATGTTATACTCTTTTTTTTCTAAATAAAATATCTGTTTTTGTTTAGAGAGGCTGACTATTTATCAAGGTGCATGCCAGGACACTTTCACCACAGAGCTCCATCCTTAACCCCTTATTTATAAAAGCATCTTAAATGGTACCTGACACACCTTACTTCCAATAGGTATAAAATTCATACTGTGACCAAGAAGCAATAGGTCTCTTGATGCTTAAATCAGGGATTCTAGATCATTCTTCAGGTATTAGAAATCCATTGTAGTTACTTTCTTTGACTAAGATGAAAAGCAATTGTCAACTGATAGCTGCTAGTGGAAGAAAAAGACAGTTTTCTTTAGGAATCTGGGACATGAAAGGCTATTAAGCCCAAGCAGATAGACCTAAACCCATATATGTACAGACAGCACTATGTGGACTTGGGGCTTCAAAAACCCAACAGCAATGCACATCATGCTAGGACTGAGAAGTGGAGGGCCATAGGGGAGGACTTGTAGAGCAGAGAGTGTGGGGAGAATTTGATCAAAACATATTACATGCTTGGGAGTAATTCTCAAACAATGAGAACAGAAAGAAGAAAAGAAATAAAGCCTTATTTTCATGATCAAAACTGGCCTCCGACACTTTCAGGTTGCAGCGTCCAGGCAGAGATGTCAAAGCCTGAATGTGGAGGCTGGTTTCCTCAGCAACTCATTGCTTGATTTTTTAAAAATTAATTCCCAGAGAAATGGAGCCACCTGGCTAACTAGAAGAAGAAGGGTCTATACAAAGGGTCTATACATTAAAATGGAGTAAGACTAAGGCATTTCAGAAGCACGTGACTCCATGACCTATGTGCCTACTGAGTTTATACTCAGGGCCTGGGGTTCCAGGTCTAGAATCTGGAGCTGTGATCCATCATTTCAGCCCCTCACTCCTCATAGGTTTGCAGCAGGTTTTACAAAAGGTTTTGTCAATGATCAGGATTTCTTCCTGAACCTTTTCGAAAAAGAGTCTCAAATAGCTGCCAAGTGTATGTTAGAATCCCCTGGAAGAGAGCTCACTTGCCTGGAAACTGCCGAGTGATAGAAGCGACACCCATTTTTAAAGCTTCTTAATTCCTTCGCTAATTCCCCACCACATTCTTCCATGCATGGCCATGTGTATAAATCAGCCATGATGATGCCATTCCCAACTCTTACTCTTTGTTATTGTTCCTTGACTTTGATGCCAACGTGCCCATCTGCTAGTCTGCTCCGCCAAGGCAAGCCTAGAGAGACCTGTGGGGTTAAGTTGAGCAAATGAGTTATCAGTATGAAGTTACTGGCTTCACTATGCACTCCTAAGTATTCATCATAGCCTTTGTGAAAGGAGAAATGACTGGCCATGGACTTCCGCCTATCAGCCATGATCTTGGCACTTTGCAAAAGTGAATCCTAGTTCTTGCTTCCGAACCCTGGCTAAGTGATGTGAGCACATAGCTCCTGATGTAGGAGAGGGCACCAAAGCCTTCAGAACTGGTCGATAGGCAGCTTTGTTAGTGATGAAAGCCCTGCCTTTCCCCCGCATTTAGAGTGAACACATAATTTATTGTAAAGAATATGCAGTACTTTTTGTCTCATCCCTTATGGGTGGTCAGGTTCCACCCTGTCCTAGTTAGGCTTCTATTGCTGTGATAAAACAGTGACCAAACTCAACATGGGCAGGGGTGGTCATGGTAAGATCAGTGAATTCCAGGAGTAGGTGCCAATGCCACACTTCCTTAGATAAGAGGTGGGTTCCCTGGTCTTCAGCAATGCTATGTGGAATTGCATGTCAGTAAGTCCCAGAATGGTAGTTTTATTATGTGCAGAGAAGACAAACCCATAACCAGTGTTTAAGTGTCTATTCTGGTAATAACATATTGTCATCCCCTCCAAGATGGAAGTAGTCCCACACCCCAGGATTTACTGTCAGATGTACTTCTTCCCAGAATTTGCATGCCCTGATGCAGTCCCTAGAACTGAGACTCCATGTTCAGCTGGGTCTGCCCACCTCTTTGAAGCCCTGACTGCATCATTTTCTTCTCTGTTGACTTTTGTCTTTCAGATGCTGCTGGCAAAAACCTAAGTATGCTTTTAGACTCCATAACTAGTACTTTGAGCTTCCTTATAGCTTGCCCATGGTTGGCTTTTCCTTTTAAATACATTGTTCTGGAGGCTTCTGTTTGAGTTTGTTCATGGTCCATACATAAGTTCTTTTATTGATGAGACTAAGAACCCCAAGATGGGACCCTAATTTCTCAGGTATCATGTAATGGCCCAAGTAGGATTCCCCAAGAGTTCCAGCAGTATCTGTTTCCTGCCTTTCAATTCTTTAATTGGCAGAGAGAATGAAGCTGTTTTGGCAATTCTACATGCCATCATAGTCACTTACAGCAGAGATGTGTGAAAGGGAATGAACAGGTATTAATAACCATGCATGGATATTGGGAGGAAACCAGGGCATAGGTCACCCTACCACAGTGAGCCTGGAAGGCAAGTGACCTTGCCTGCCCTGTCCTGTTGTTCATAGTCCAAGTCTTGTGTTGAGCAAAGGCCGAGATGGACTTGGGACTGTGTATGTATTTGTGTGTGTGTGTGTGTGTGTGTGTGTGTGTGTGTGTGTGTGTGTGTGTGTGTGTGTGTGTGTGTGTATGTGTGTAGAGGCAGTTGCAATCAAGGAACCAAGGAACCAGATGTCTGGCAAGAGTGAGGCTTTTCCTATGGAATAGCTCCTGATTACAAAATCTTCTCATGAAAGAAGATGTGGAAGGGGAAAAGAATAAAGTAATAAGAAAGAAAACTTTGATAATTCCAACATAGTTTCTTATGCTCTTACTTTCTACACAGCTATGTATTGTTTAGTATAATTATGCAGCTTTTCATTCTGATATTTTTTTTTCAGGACCATTGACATGATCTTCTAATAGTGCACTGGAATAGGTAGCAGCCCGTTTTTTAGCTGCTTCTTTCATTAAGCACATACATTTGGTTTCCATACTTCAATACGTGGTGCTATTGTGATTGGGTACATATTGACCTATTTCCATTTTTTTTTTTTTGGCTTCTAGAGAAACAGTGTTTCCAATCAAATTGGCACATGTAGCCTAGAACACCACACCCTCACTATGTTTGTCTTAATAATAATAATTTTAAAAGCTAGAGTGGGCCATGGTAGCCCATTGCCCATGAGTTACCAAGCACGAGTAAAAGTCTTAAGGAATTGTGTGGTCCTGGGTTATGAGTTTTTCTTTCCTGTCTGAGTAATGGCCACATTGATGCCAACCTGTGTCTATGCCAAGGAAGCTTTATGAACAATCATGTGCTAGTCTATATGATCTTTCCTTTGTGCAGGGAAGCAATAGATAAAATAAGAGCCTGTGTATGGTTTTGTAAGTGTAAGGTAATATTGATTTAGACCTACTAGGAGCAAGAAAGAATGCCAGGAAAATTGCCCTCCATCTTTCCTTTGGTGGCTCTTGTTTCAGTGATTTTTACTACCCAATGACAAATGACTGGCCAAGAAAAAAAAAATTAGAATCTTGCTGAACTAAACAAAAGGCAATGCATGCTCCTCTCATGAATCCAACAGGACAAAAATGTGTAACTCTGCCCTGACTCTAAGGAACCTGCTCTGAAATCTTCCACACTCTATTCTGCATGTAGTCTTACAGACAGA
>NW_022196900.1:16743882-16794414 GCF_008632895.1 Mastomys coucha | reverse complement strand
CCCCCCCCCCCCCGTGTAGATACATTTGCTCAGAAGTATGCATGAACTACTATGGCTGGCAAAAAGCACTAAATTCTTCTATGTGTGCTAATATGTAAGTCCTATTTCTTCCTGTATGTTCACACATGTATTAAAATGTAGATTCACAGGTTTTGGGCAAGGATTAAAGTATAATCTGGGACTGGTGAGATGGCTCAGTGGATAAAGAGCTTGCCCCTAAGTTTGACAACTTGGGACACACATGGTGGGGGAAAAAAGCTGATTCTCTATCCTCTGGCACTCACACATTTGACAGGTAACATTGTACCCCCACACATAAAATAAAGAAATACAATAAAGAGATAATAATATAAAGGAAACTCTTACCTCAGCACATAATAAACATAGGATACACACAAACTGTTAATAACATCAATGTCATAGCTATAATAGTCATGACCATTACATTTACTCAGCTATGGTGTGTGTGTGTGTGTGTGTGTGTGTGTGTGTGTGTGTGAGTGTGTATTGTGTAGGTGTATATAAATAGACAAAATTGTCCAGAGTAAAGAAACAAAATCACCTTTAGGAACTTCTGTTCAGAGAAAGTAGCATTATTCCTTGCAGTAGTAAGGAAAAATAAAATCAAGTGTAGAGCATTGCTTTAGTAATACTAGATGGCTCTGTGTGTGTGTCACATGCTTAGAGCATGGTGTGGAACGTATTACCCATCAGCAGGGTTTCCCTATAGTGAGCAGCATAGGTGTTCTAGCACATTCTTTCATTCATTTGGCCTAAGGAACTATGTAAAACACCCATATGTTGGCTCAAAAAGCAAGCATAATTGTTTTTAAAGGAATCTCCCTACTATTCCAAAAGGGCACTGAAGATAATGCTTGTTGACAAAGAAAAGAATCAAGAGCAGAAAAGTAGAAGGCAGAAGCTATGTGGGAATGAAGAAATTAAGATTATTGTTGAATACTCACTTCATCACTTATGGGGTCTATGACTGAGGATAAATTATCTTTCTAAGCCTCAGTTTCTTCAGTCATAGCATGGAAATACCTGTCTTCATCACAGTGCTGTGACAAGAATGAAATATGATCTGTTATGCAGCATTCAGCTGAGCAGGCAGCAGGCTGGCCTGCCTCAGCTCCTTCTACCCAGTGGTTCTCTCCAAGGAACTCAATCCTTCTGCCCCTCTTTACTCTTTTACCTGCCATTATCTCCCAGGCAAGGAACCAGAAATCACATGATAGGACAGGTAGTCTTAGAAAGATACATCCTTGCCTCCTATCTCATCCTCAGCTCCGAATACCCTAAGCCTTGAAAGTGAGGCCTTAGCCACTCACTGCAGGAGGAGGTTCCTTATTCACAACCATCTCAGTGTCACCTAGCTGGAGTGGCAGTCATTTCACCGTGACACAGGGAACCTGGGTCTCGGTGCCAACTTCCAGTTTCGATGCAACATGTCCCATCAGGCACCATTGTAAGCTGATAGCTTATGTCCTTACATGAGCCCTGCCCAGTATTGTTCTAAGTCACTGGGGCAGCTGTAGTGTTGGAGCATGAGATCTACTGTGCCTACTACAGTCCAGGGAGCTAAGGTTAAGTCCCATCATGCGGTTCTTCTGGGGCATGCTACATTTAAGTCAGTTTGCCATTGAAAGTTAATAAAAGATTCCTCACCTTCATTATGAAAATGAATAGGGCTTGGAGGAGTATTAGCTTAACCAATAAATTGCCTGTCATACAAGCTTGAGTTTGATCCCCAACACCCACAGAGAAAGCCAGAAATAGTAGTGCCTACCTGATGATTTCATTACCATGGAGGTAGAGACATGCAGATTTGTGGGGCTTGCTAGCTTGCTAGTCTAGCCTACTCAATGATCCCTTAAAAAAAATAATCTCTTGTCTAAAAATTCAAGGTGAATGGCTCCTAAGGAGCAAACACCCAAGGTTAACCTCTGGTCTCCAGGAGCATACGCACACATATGCATATGCACACATACACACATACACACATATATGAATATACAACCCCTCCTCCCACATATTTAAAAAGCAAAAGCCCATTGTTAGTCCAACATTGTGAGACTGCACCAAGATGCTATGTTTAAAAGTGGTTTATGACTTACAAAGTGTTTTACATGCAGAAAGAGATGTTATCCATATATCGAAAGCCTGGAAGTCACCAACCATCTTTCCAGAAAGAGATAGGATACCCAGAAACTGCTTCCCTGCCTCCATACATATGGACTCTGCCTTGAGAGCCGTGGTATTGTCCTAAATGGTTAACATGACAGAATCATGATAGCATGAGCTTGAACACTGGAAAGAAATAGAATTCGAATTTCTCTCCCCATATAAAGCAACCGACCCTTGCAACTTGATTCTCTTGAAACTCTATGGAGCTGAGCATGGAAGCAAACAAATAAACAAACAACAAACTGAAAACACAAAACACCTGAGCAAATTAACCAGAGGTTTGTCCATTCCAATTTGGTTTTGGAAGACATTCATTGAGACCAACATACCTGCCAAGGCAAATCCTGGGAGCCTTGGGAGTGGCAGCATGGACCTGACATCTGTATTATCTACAACCCCCTCATTTGCAAACTGGTCTCAATGAAGGTAACAGTTTGTGGTAATGGGAACCTTATGGGCTGGTGGCTGCTGTCAGTAAAGCAGTCCACATGGCTTCTGTGGCCCGATGCAATGAAAAGCTAAGAGTAAGAAGACAAGACAAAGCTGTGTGGAAGGAGGGGCTGGGAGCCTGCCTGGCTGAGGGGAAGGATTTAGGGACAGAAGATATAATGGCAGGGCCTCATTGGCAGTACAGATGTTTTCATGAAGCCTGCAAGCATAGGCTCCTACATTTTCTTGTTCCAGTCAGTATTGGGGGAAGGGGGCTGCTTAAGAAGAACTGTTTGGGAATACAGATGTATAGTTCAGGATGTGCACAGTTCTGCCTAGGTTGTGTCCTAGACATAGAATCTTCTACTTGCCCATGTCGGTACAGAGAAGGAGCCCAAAGAACTATGAATAGAGGTAAGGTTAGCATTTAAAATTTTTAATTAAGCATATCTTTATGCTTTCCTGCATGCGTCATGTCTTTCCTATATAATAGAAAAGGTCTGGACTTAAAAATTGTATATTATTCTAATGTCACAATAAATAGGACCAAATAGATATGAGGTAAAGCGAATATTTAATTTGAAGAGAGTGTTTATTAGTACATAAAAGCAAAATAGTATAACCTATAATTATTGTGGAGAGACTTTGTGTTGATGATGTCTCTTTTATGTAATAAAATGTTCCATTTGTTCATTCATTTATCTATTCAGTAAATATTTATTAAGCACCTATTTGGGTAACACTAGAACCAAAGTCCTAATCAGGAAGGAAGCAGTAGGAATGAGGGAGGAGCAGGGACAGAGAAATGACTGAGGAGATTGGAGCGAGAGAAGCTACAGATAGGCTTGCATGGATCTAGGGCTATAGCAAGAACTCAAACTACAGATTGTCTAACTGGGAAGTCTTAGGAAGGTCATGAACAGATGCATGACAAGATCAGATTGATCTGTGCTGTTTTGCTGAGGGGTTTCTACACAAGTGTTTACAGAACCTGCAAGGAGTGGAGCAGTTGTAGGAATCCAAGTGAGGGAAGTGAATGGAGGGAAGTGAATCAGAAAGGGTGCATCCTTGAAGTGAATCGAGCAATATCAGAAAGGGTGCATCCTTGTGGATTTGTGGATTCTATCAGGAAAGGAGAGCTGGCCTTTTGCTAATGGTTTGTATGTACATTTCAGAATGAGGGGAAAGAAGGAATCTAAGGGTTAGAACCAACACAACTGAAAGAAATTACCATTCAGAAGTGGGAATAATTGTAGGT
Source organism: Mastomys coucha (assembly GCF_008632895.1). NCBI lineage: Eukaryota > Metazoa > Chordata > Mammalia > Rodentia > Muridae > Mastomys > Mastomys coucha. The sequence goes on along the minus strand of NW_022196900.1, from coordinate 16,790,540 downwards.
GAAACTGGATGGGGAGAGGAGTTTGGGGATCCAGTGACATGCGTACCAAGTCCAGGATATGCAGCAGTCATTCAAACAGAAATGAAGAGGATTTAGTGGGTGAAAATCATAAATGCATGTGTTGTATTTAAGGCTATGAAACACTATGAGAACCATATGACAGTGAGTGAAAATGAAAAGGAAGGGATATGTCTTCCACTGGGCACTGCTAAGATTCACAGAGCTTAAGGAGCTTTCCATGAGATGTTTTGCAAATGTATGAGCTCTATCAAGAGCAAATTAATGAACATTAGTCCTAGTTTGCAGAGCATAAGCAAGGAATTCTGTGAAGCAGCTGCTGCTGCTATTATTTTATGTATGTATTATTTTATGAAAATTGGAAATCAGAGAAGACCATTTGTTTTCTCTGTGTCAAAGATCTAGTAAAGAACAGAATCCACCCTAGGCATGCTGACTGCCATCCTAAGGTTTCCTCCATGCTCAGCTGCCAAGGACTGACATGGTAACAAGGAAGAATTTCTTTAGTCTTCAGGGTGTTAAGTTTTCCCAAGTTAGAAATAGAAGCCAGGACTATCATAAGAGCCAAGCATCCTTCTTCTCCAAGCCGAAGATATTACCAATCTAAGAAAATAAATAATATTATGAAAATCTGCTTTTGGCAAAGTTAAAACCTTAAAACAATAATGAAACCAGGAGAGAGGTGGAAAGAATGCTGATAATGATAACATTTGTCAGCATCCTGCCTTCTCTTCCCCACACGTGCTCACTGGAGCTCTAAATCACACTCTCCATCTTTGGAGGATGCAGGCACAAGGCAGAGTCTAATCTTTCCTGTGTTTTGAATCAGGAAGAAAGGATGGAAAAAAATAAAATGACCCATATGATGTCACCTATGTGTGGATGGGAGTTAGAGAAAGGTGGATGCTCTGAGAACCTTTTCCCCTTCAGACCGTCTAACCCTACCTTATGCGATGAGTAAAGCCGCAAAGCAAAATCAGATCTGACCATTTTCCAAGCCCCTTTAATCCACTGTCGATGAAAACACTTTGGGAGAGAGCTATTACACATTCTAGCATGTATTTTAAAGATGAATAAGCTGTAGCTTGGGGACAGTAAGTAATTGGACTAAGGTTTATATAAAACACAACTACCATTGTATAAAATGTGGTCATCACCACAGGAAAATCAATTCAAGTTCATTCATTCATTTTATTTTTTCATTCTTTCATTTATTATTTTATGTGTCTGTGTGTTATATATGAAATGTGTATACATGTTTGTGCAGATACATTTGCATGCATGTGTTTGTGTGTTTGCACACATGCACGTGAGCACACATGTACCGACACACAGTTGTGTGTGTGTGTGTGTGTGTGTGTGTATGTGTTTGCTTAGGCCAGAGGTTATTATTGGCTGTCTTCCCCTATTGCTCTTGATGATTTGAGACAGGCTTTCTCATTCACCCTGGAGTATGTTGTTTATTCTAGACTTGTCAGATTGCCTTTGGCATCCACTTGCTTCTGCCCTCCCAGTGCAGGGGCTAGAGACTCACAGTGCCAAATCCAGTTTTTATGTGGGTACTGGGGATTTGAATTCAGTTCTTATACTTGGACAGCAAATACTTTTACCTATTGATCCATCTCCTTATCTCACATTTATTTTTAAAATGTGTTTTGCTTGGCTTTTATGTGCCCTACAAACATCAAAGCCAATTCTGTTTGAGGCTTCACTGTTTTCTGGACTGCAATTTTTTTATTAGATATGTTCTTTATTTACATTTTAAATGATATCTCCTCTCCTGGTTAGCCCTCTGAAAAAGTATCAAAAACAAAAACAACAACAAAAAACAAACCCTGTTTCCTTCCCACTCCCCCTGCTCGCCATTCCACCCTCTCTCACTTCCTGGTCCTGGCATTCCCCTGTACTGGATCATAAACCTTCACAGGACCAAGGCCTCTCTTCCCATTGATGACCGACTAGGCCATCCTCTGCTATACATATGCTGCTGGAGCCATTAGTCCTACCATGTGTACTCTTTGGTTGATAGTTTGGTCTCTGGGGACTCTGAGGGTACTAGTTAGTTCATATTGTTGTTTGTCCTAAGGGGCTGCAAACCCTTCAGCTCCTTGGGTCCTTTCTCTAGCTCCTTTACTGGGGACCCTATGCTCAGCTGGACTGCAATTTTAATCTCACCTGTGCTCAGCGTTTCTATGTCTTACTTGAGTACTATCAGTTCTGAAGAGCCCACAAATATAGTCCTTCTCAAAAGAATGGTCTGAGCCTTTGCCATTCCAGGATTAACAAAGCCTTTCCAAGTACCCTTTGCAAATGTCTGGGTTGCACTAGACCAAGTGCTAAGAGCTGATGAGGAAGAAATGGACTTCAACAGCAGGCAAAGAACCCTGAGTGATGAGCTAAGCAGGAAGATGCTAGTGAGCAAGCAAGGACACCACCTTGTTCAGCCCCAGGGTTCTGCGTTCTTTATTCTGAGCTGAATTAGCATAGTTTTGTGACTGTGTTAGTTACTTTCGAATTGCTGTGACACAATGCCTCACTGGAACAACTAAGGAAATAAAGGTTTATTCAGACTTGTGCTTATGGAGATTTGAGTCTGTCATGTTGGGGAGAGCAGAACTGAAAAGGTATGGAAATGGAAGCAACTCATTTGTGGCATATAATTGTATCTATAATATGCATATATGTGCACACATACATATATGTATATGTGTATGTGTATATGTATGTCACAGCACCAACAGCTGTTCATGTGGCACAGATCAAAAAGCCAAGGACTAGACCAGAACCAGATGCAGATTGTGATATTGAATAGTGCTGACTTGACAGAATGAGCATTACCTAAGAGACAAACATCTGTGCGGGCATTTCTATGTTGGGTTACTTGAGGTATGAAGACTCAGAGTATATGTAGGCAGAACCAAAGTCAATCTTTCCTTAAGTTGTTTCTTCAGTACTTTTCACAGCAACGAGAAAAGCAATTAATAGGCAAAACTGTCAAAGGTCTGTTCCTAGCAATCTGCTTCCACCAGCCAGGCCACTGTTTGTAAAACACCCCCAAGAGCTGGAAACTGGGTATTTCAAACATGAGCCTATGGGGGAAATCATTCAGAGTCAAGCCATGTTTAGCTAGAATGAGGGCAAACATGTCTTTACTGCAAACCCCAGAAAAACCAACACCAACACTTCCTATTGTATTTCTGATCTGAAAACTCTGTATTTTTTTTTATACTCTTAACCACACCTTAGCTCTTGTCATAGTTTCAGCCAAAGAAAATAATTTTAGAGTAGCTCATGTTAAACTTTTTCTCAGCCCAAAGGAAGACGACAGGAAGTAAGAGATGACATTTGATTTTCTTTTTGAGGTTTCCTGCACAAATTTAAGACCAAAAAATTTGGTGTGGGTTGTTTGAGTCAACTGAATGAGGGAGAAGTGTTATTTCTATTCAACTCATCCCATATTTTTTTCTGAGGGGAGATAAAGTCAAAGCTGTAGTGTTCCTATAGTTGTTGTTCTAACAAATGAAAAGAGAAAATAGAAATGTGAATATAAGTGAACGTTAAGGTAAAACATTACAGCAAGAATTGATAGCATTAGAAAATTGGAAACTTGTGGTCACACTTAATTGGGAAAGGATAGTAAATATTGGCTGGTTTTGAAAACGACATTTGAAATGGCTCTTCAAAACATGTAATCTTTTGACATGCAAGAGAAAAAAATATTCTAGATGGAAGAAACAAAGTCGGATAAGTGAAGAAGACAGGAAATTTCAGAATGAGAGGGCAGATCAAGGCACAGAGGGTGTCCATGTTTGACATGAGCTACTTTGAATAGTCTGGTGATATTTTATGAACTTTATATTGAAGGAAAGAAACACAATTGATCATGAATACATCGAGTTTAGATTCAGGACCAAAACCTGTTTTTGAAAACATGCCAAGAAAAATAGAAATCAAAGAGAGATGTGATATTGAATTTATATCCCAGAGATGTAGATAAAGTGGCAACATTGGGATAATTAAGGCATGAATTGCCATTATGCAATTAACAGCCAACATGAGCTATGTGAGATGACAGTAGAGAGCCATGGAAGTTTGAATGATGGCAATATTATTATTCATAGAAGAAAAAACAAAGAGAAGTATCTTGAAGTTTCTGGTAGAAGTGACATTTAGTAGGAAAAAATTAGATCTGTAAAAAGAGGATATGGAAATCATTCCACATGAAGAAAATGCAACAGGGGTAAGGACATATGAAAAATATTTAGAAAGACTACCATAAAGTCGAATGACATTATTCTTAAAGTGAGATGTGTATATCTGGGAAGAGGCCAGTTGATAAAATTCAGGGATTGGGCATTTAAATGCAAATAAATTTCTCATTGATCTGGCATTTCAGACTGGAATTTCCTTCTTGTATGTAATTAGACAACACACCCCAGGAGTCCCTTGACTCTGTTCAGTAGAAATCCAAGATATTTTCGTCATGCATTACTTCCGTTGAAGTTATCTCAGAAAGCATTTACAGTCATCATGATCTCATAACTCTAACAGGATTAGAACCAATGTCCTAACCTAGCCCACTTCTCATTACTGTGACTTGAGTTTTTTCTGAGGAATCAACTCTCAAAGACACAGACAAGATAATCCCCAAAAGCTTGCAGGCTAGCTAGGTCTAGCAAACCCAGCTGAAATCAACTATGTGATCCCATTCGAACAAGATGGAAGTCAAGGATGCAGAGCAGACATCTTCTAAACGTGTGATGTGCTGTGAATCCACACACATGAATGCTCTCTGTCCATTGTCAGTCTCTCTTACTCTCTTTCACTCTGTCTCTCTCTTTGTGTCTCTCTGTCTCTGTGTGTGTCCCTGTGTCTCTGTATCTCTGTCTCTGTCTCTCTGTCTCTCTCTGTCTCTGTCTCTCTCTCTGTCTCTGTCTCTGTCTCTGTCTCTCTCTCTCTCTCTCTCTCTCTCACACACACACACACACACACACAAGAAAGTGAGAAAGAAAGAGAGAGAAAGCAGGAAAGATAGAAAAAATTAAGCAAACAATGCAGGACTTCACTTTCAGAGTCTCCAGGTCCCAGTGTGTACTGTGCTCTATAGTGAAGTTGACTTTCCAGAGAGTTTTGTCACATCATTATCAATGCTGTCATCAAAAATTAAATTTCAGAAATTCACACTTGAAAATGGGAAGCAAGAACTCTCACTGCTTCATCCATTGGTACTGTTCTAGGAGTACTCAGAGAAGTGGATGTGTAATGTAAAGTCACAGTCACCTCCAGTGGCTCCACCACACTTCCCTTACAACTGACAAGAGCAAGAGTGAATGTGAAGGTGGCCCAAGAATCTGGCTAGGGAGGTGGCAGGTAAGCACCTGCCACTGTTTAAATGCTTCCTGATTAAAGGTAGATACTTATTTCCCTAGAACTCCAACATGGAGCTGTCAAGAATTTGTCTAATCAGGATATCATAGATTGGACCTTAATACAGTCTCTCTGTCTCTGTCTGTGTATCTCTCTCTCTCTCTCTCTCTCTCTCTCTCTCTCTCTCTCTCTCTCTCTCTCTCTCTCTGTCCAAATCTGGGTGCACTTCATATTTTCAGATGCAGATTCTGGGATACAGAGGCCCAAAGATCAACATTACCTGAAGTAAGGTGGAAAAAGGGAATCTCAGATCATAAGTACAGAAATCAGCTCTCTGTCTTTTTGTTTCCCACATAGCCCTAACATTTGGTCTTGATTTGGTCACTATGACCTACTTCATTTATACTGGTATCCTATTTTTACTTGGAGTGCCAGTCTTGTAGGTGTAACTGTCTCTTTGATTAATATCCCAAGCATTCTAAGGCTGGGTGCTCTCTTAAGATCTAAGTCTCTCTCTTACACATAGAGCATATGGACAGAAAGAAAAAAGAAAACCGGTCCATCTTTTTTTTTTTTTTTTCAAAAGAGACAAAGTCTTCAGAAAACTGAAACCTGACCCTGAATCCTGGTCCATGGATCATGCTATATGTTTTTAATGTCTATTAATTTTCCAGGAGAGTCAGAGTATGTGCCATTTAATACCAACTTCTGCCCAAACCCTGTCCTTATCATTCTACGAATATGAGCTCACTCAGGACATACAGGTTTGTGAGAATGGAGTAACTTGCCTGTTTCTCTAAACACCAGGAGACACAGCCAGGAAGTAGCAGACTTGAAGCGAAGCTTCTACAAAGTGCCAGGATATCTCAGACCCATAGTGTATGCTGTCTAACACCTGGCTTGTGCACGCCGCCTGGAGGACATAATCCGCAGCTTTCACCTTCATCTAAAGATGCTGTCCCCCCTGCCACCATTCCACCTTCAAAGTGATTCATAAAATGTCTCGTTAAATCACCTTCAAGAGATTTCATAAAATGTCTCATTAGATGTGATCCACAGCTTGAATATAATCTCACTGCAAGTTCTTGGTGGGAGAGGAGTTGGACCTTTAATTTGCTTACTTGGTGTCAGTTAGAGTCGAGGCCTGATGGTGGTATGCCTGTTTTTCTTAATGGCTGAGGGCCAAGCCAGGCACCCTCTCCTACTCATAAGCAATGGATGGTTTGTATGGAAATGCAGAGCCTCCCGAGGACCCCTGCTGCACTTCATCTTACAGGGTTTGGCTCATGATTCCAGCCAACTGAGATCATTTAGAAGTTTGACTTTTGTCATCAATCATTTTCTATCCCTCCCAGCTGTGTGTCAGCCACAGATGTGATAAGCGAACTTTATCTATCTTTGTCTAAATTACTGATATAAAATATTAAACAGGGATCAGGAACATACCTCTGCTCTCATCCCAGGAACTTAGAAAACAACCTTCATCTTAATATTTGCCCTTTGATACTTGTTTTTTTAATCCTCTAGCAAAGGCTTCAAGTATAGAGCATTGGTAGTATGTTCCTTTACTTGTGAGTTGTAATGTTAAGGACTGAAGACAGGCTCAATGTTTGTTGAATGGCTTTCAGAGGATCTGGGTTCAATTCCCAGCACCCACCTGGCAGTTCACAATCTTCCGTAATTCTAATTCCAGAGGATCTGGTACCTTCACAGAGACATGCATGCAGGCAAAAAAATATCAGTGCACATAAAAATAAATAAACCTTTATGAAAAATGTGGATCCAACTCTTCCATAAGAGTTGGAGGGAGAATTGAAAGGCCTGAAGGGGATGGGAACCCCACAGTATGACCAATAGAGTTGAACCTTGAGCCTCGAACCTTGGGCCTCTCAGAGACTGAGCCACCAACCAAAGAGCATACAGCACTGGACCAAGTCTCCCGGCACATTTGTAGTAGATGTGCAGCTCAGTCTCCATGTGGGTCCTCCAACAACTGGAACAGGGGCTGTCCCTAAAACTGGTTTCTGTCTGTGGAATCTGTTCCCCAACTGGGCTGCCTTGTCTAGCCTCAGTGGGAGAGGATGTGCCTAAACCTACAGAGACTTGATATACCAGGGTGGAGAGATACCCAGGAGGGAGCCCCATCTTCTCAGAGAAGGAGAGGGGAAGGAAGAAGGGACTCTATGAGGGGGGGGAGGAGGGAACAAGGATCAGGATGTAAAATGAATCAATTAATTAATTAATGGAGAAAATGTGGGTTCGGTTCATAAACCCCAGACCAGTAGAGCAGCAGTGAATACTCTCAGTGTCCCAGTAAATATGGACGATGATCTCAGTGGGCAGTCTCATGTGATCATTGCTGAGTTCCAAACAACTTCATATTTGCCAAGCATATTTGTTCATTCAGAGCTCTTGTGAGTCTGTATACAATTCTTCTATCAGAATTCCTTTTCTATTCCATTAGTTCCATCCTCACACTTCTTATGAAAAGTTCCCCCATAGACTCATGTGTTTGAACGTTTGGTCCCCAATGGTTGATACTGTTTTGAGTGGCTATGTAAACCTTAGGTGGTAGAGCCTCACAGAAAGAAGTGATCCTCTGGATGAGCTCATTGATCTTCTATAGGAGCTCAGTGTTGGATGAATGGTGCAGCAGACCAAGCTATTGGCTTCGAGTCAGAAGTCATGTGGACAAAGGCATCTCCAAGATCCGTGTGAACAGGCATCACATCTGTTTGCTTACCATCATTCCAGATGAAATTCCATAAAAAGCAGACTCTGATTGTGGAACTTTGTACACAAAAGTTATTGGGGAGGAGCTTCAGAATTGACTCCTATAAGATGGAACAGTAAACGGACTGGGCAGGCAAAGAAGCTGATAAAATGAAGTAGGCAAAAGAACTCTGCTAGTCTTATGGGGGAACTTGGCATAGAGACGGCTCATCAGTCTTATCCCAAATAGAAGCAAGAAAGTTGAGCCTCTTGTCACCTGCCTTCCATCAAGGCTGCTTCCAAGAAGTGGATGGAATTTTGATCTTGGAATTTGTCTTTCACTGAGTACATTCCCAAACAGAAACAGCTGAGAACCACCAAAGTACACAATGGTTGGAAGCAGAAACTGCTCCTTGTGGCACTGGAGAGCATCTGCTGGAAGATCGGTGGGTAGTGATACCTGATTCATTAAAGACCTTAAGAAGATGTTCTTTGGTGTGAGTGAATGATCTGGCAAACCTCAAATGGAATCCTGTAGGTTTCTGTGGGGCTACCAACATCTATCAGTGTCCATATATTTCAGCTTCCTGATAAGGGCTGTGCAGACACTCACCGTAAGGATGAGGAAAATCAGTCCTCCTTCCTTCAGAAGGGAAGACCACCCTTCTTAGAGAAGAATTTGGGGGTGGGGATAGGCTGGTGGCACTGAAGCCAAAAGACAAGAGATGATTCAAAACAAGTAACATAAGCTAGTGATTCTGGAATAAGAGAAGATGGCATGAGCCTGTGGTAACAATAGGCCAGACCGGGTCCTGATGGCCTCCAGTGCCAGATGTCAGAGTTTTGGCTAGATCTGTAAATAAGTTGTGGGGGCCATAAAGTTTCAACAGAAGATTGAAGACCATGCCCTCATAGAAAAAGCATAAGGTTAAATTACTGAGGCTATTTTTTATACAAAGACCAGCCAACCAAACTCAATCATATCTATAATCTCCATGTAGAACAGTGTCTGACTGCCCTCACTCCAGGTCCTCTGTGAACTTAAGAAGTCTGGAAAAGTCTCCTATAAGTATAGTCTAGCCTTGACAGTGAGCAACTATGAGTCCAGTCTCAGTTAAAAGAAACAAAGAACAAGCTTAAGTTGTCGATTCAGAGAAAATGGGGGCATCTCTTGGCACAGTAGACACTCAAAAGATCATCAGCCAAGGAGTCTCCCTAGACTGACTTGATGTTCATTATCAACCACTTACCACATCTATAGTAGAGTATGTTACTAGTCCACATTCATAAAGTTTGTTCATCCATGAAGTGAGAATGGGAACTTCCAAGCACTTCACTGGTAGGGAAATAAACTTAATCTAGTGATATCAGTTTTATTTTTATCATGCTGACAAAGATTTTTTGGAAAGATGAGGATCAATGCAAATGAAAGCAGATACTGAAGGCTCTCTTGCTCACTGTGGGTGGGTATGCTGAACTGGGATAAGCAATTCTAGGAAGCGGATTTTGAAATTTCATTTCACATTGTGCTATAAACAACTCACTTCACAAATGGTCCCGTTAGAATCATCACTGAGTACCGAGCAGCTTATTTGCCACTTCTTTTAAATTTATTTCAAACATTACACTATTTCTCTGTTGTTTTATAATGAGATCATAACTTTAAATAATAATAATAATAATAATAAATAATGATAATAATAATAATAATAATAAGTGCATCTCCACTCCTGATAAAGTATATGCAGAAAGGAACCCTGAAAACCCTAGCCCTTGCATTTAACCCAAGGCCCATTACCCTCCAAAAGCGAGTATCTCCCTCATTTGAGCATCTCATAGGAAAGAGAATAGTCCATCCTGACACTGTCTTTGGTAGACAATAAGTGGCTTCCTACAGGGCAGCACCTCAGCAGTCTCGGAAAGGTATCCCTTTCATCTTGCTGACTCTATTTTTTTCACCTCACTGTCTCTTTCTGTCCTGGACTTTCCTATAAGACCTTGCATATTATCCTCATTTCTAGGGTTTTTTCTTTATGCCTTCTTAATTCTGTTCTCCTATATCCACTATACTGCAGCTAAGATGATTCCTCATTCCATTGTGTTTCCATGATCATGATATTCTCTATGCCTACTAGAAGGGACATTGGTACTTCTCAGTGTGAAGTTGAATTCTTCAAGGGCCTCTCCTGCTTCTCTACTATGTATGAATACACACTGTTGGTCTCTCACAGACTACCTTGTAGTAGTTTCCCAAACTCACCATTCACTTTTTATGCCTCCTTTCTAGAAACAGCAAACTCTCATTCTACTTCCCTAGGTATCCACTTCTTACTCCAGTCTGAGGACGTTTACAGTCACCTGCAGTACTTCTAAATTCAGGTCAGTTTTGGGTCTGCTGCCTACATTGGACAGCATGACCCTCGGGGGAAATATACTATAATCTTTTGAAATTTTGCCACCCAGCATGTATGCAATGTAGTCCATGGGTCTTTTAATGTTTTCTTAAATGATTTTTTTTTCAGACTTATACCCCATGGCATAAAACAAAGCAACACAGAAAATCTCTGGCTGCTCCATAATGCTGACTTCACAAAGTCCCCAACCACCCACAGGATCTCTCAAAGTTGTCATCTGGAGGATAGGGGAGCTTTGGGGGGAAAATCAGAGCACCTCAATTACCAATTCTGACAACTCTTATTTTAGCTTGGATCTCCCCATGCAAATAGACAGTTGACATGTGATTGGAGAAGAAATAGAAGTACGTTTCTATTAAAACCATGTTCCTTAAGTTGTCGCTCTGAATTTATATCCCTCTGGCCTTTGCCAAGTTGGCTCTGGGCTATATTTTGTCCTGAAATTAGAGCATTCTTCTTGTAGCCCCAGGAGATGCCTAAGATCCTTGAAGATGAAAACCAGACTCTGAACCATAGCTTTGGGAATTAGGGGAGTCCAAAGTATAACTTCCATATACAACATGCTTGGGATAACCCAGCTTTCCTTTGCACTTCTGATTAGAGTTTTGAGATGGAAGAGGTTGCAGCTTAAAGGATCTCACCCTAAGATGAGGAAGAAGACCAGCACAAGTGGTGAGAATCAGTTATATTGGGGTGAAGGAAAACACTACCCAAAATGCCAGAGGTCCTTGAACTTTATTTAAGGAGAAACAATCGCAGGCTATATGTGCATGAAAATGTTACATTTTATCAAAATGAGCAACTATTTAGTATTTGTTACTTTTGTGGCATTCACTCAGGCAGATGAGGGAAGAAAATGAGGCTAAGAAGGTGATTTCCCCAGAACTACTTACTCCTTGCTACTTTTAAACAAGGGTTTGGCTCTCAATTACCAGTAGGATAGGGTATTATGAGTCTCAGAAAAGATTAAAATTGCATCTGTGAGTGACATGGAATAGAACTGGGGAAGATGGAACAGGGGTAGGAGTCATGGTGTCACGATCAGCTGGCTCCGTAAGGCATGATCCCATGCCACTCAGAGCCTCAGTTTCCTCTGCTGGATTTACAGTCACAATAGCCACTTCAGAAAGGAGTTAGAGGGAGATTAAATGAGACAAAGTGTTGGAGCTCTTGGCCTGAAGTAGCATTAGCTTGTTTCTCTTTTGCTGTCCATCAAAGCTGAGACCCAGTGACCTCATGGGAAACCCTGAGGAGACATAGCATCCAAGAAGGAACATGAGGAAGAATATTTCAAGTACAGAGTGGAAGCCATTGCCTTCTTCTTTCAGCTCTCCAAAGAATGTCTTCCTGCCCAGCGACCTTGACAACTGTCTGTCTTTAGAATTAACAAATGCTCTGACTCGCAGGTATTTCTACTTGTCTGAGAAATGGAGCTAGGCTCACTCAGTCTAAAACCAAGTGAGACTGCCGCCATACTGGCTTCTCTATTGAGGCTTCCACACCCCCGCCAGACCACAGAGTGCATAAGAAGAGGAAAATAAACAAAAGGGCAGAGTAAACAAGGCCTTTTCCACACAGGGTTGGCCTGTGGTCTGGAGCAGTGCAATCCAGCTTGGGAATCTCAGCTTGGTTTAGGATGGCTGATTGCTGGAAAGCTCCAAATTCTGTCAGAAGCACATGGGCAGCTGGTTTATGTCTCTGTGACTTCTTTCATTTTATACATAAAAAAGCACATTTCCAAATGTATCTGTAAACACAAGAGATGACCCACTTTTCCTGCTCTGGTTCTTCTTCCAAAATTTAACTCAGAAGAAATGCAGCTATCCTGTTACAGCTGGGCTTGAGAAACTTAAACACAACACAGCATTCTGACTATCAGACAATGAGGGGTCAGTGAGGAGTGAAGATATCTCTGAGCAACTCTGAGACAGCTGCTTCCATCTCGGCTTGATCTGTGCTTTCATCTTTCAAATGGACACAGCAACACTTCAAGGATGGGTTTATGAATTAAGTAAGTCCATATATGGTATTTGCTTCTTCTATCTCTGCCACCATGATATAGTGAATAAGTCTTGTAATTAGACTTTAAAAAATCCTCTTTTGCAAAATTTAGCTCTTTTCCTAACCCTTTCTACTCTGTGGGGCTGATTCGAGAGGTTAAGAAAAAGATGGACATGAACGTACTTGGCTCATGAAAAGAATACTAGAATAAAAATAAAGTCTGCCTGATGCTTGTTTTCTCTATATGGCAGCAAGGTCCATGAAAGAACCATTTATTCTTAAAGAGTCACCTAAGCAGGGTGGTGGCTCAGTGGCAAAGCTCTTGTCTCTTGTGTACCAGCTCCTGCTTTTCGTTAGTAGCATATCTGGTGCTGGGGCTATGTCTTATCCCATCAATAACTTCTTAGACATGAGGCCACTTTAGAAACATCCATCTTTCCTTGAACTCTCAGAATGATGAATTAGAATCAAAGAGAAGGAGAAAAATGGAGACACTAGTAGTTGCTGTTGAAGTCAAGCCATATTGGCTACAGGGCCAGGCCCAAAGTCTTTGAATATCATACAGCATCAAAGGAATCAAGTCTGGGGAAGCCTGATGCCAGATAAGTGATTAACTTAACGAAACCTATACACTCTAATCTGAGATCAAAGGAGGTATTCTTTCCAACAAGTAAAACCCTCTTAAAAATTAGAACATGATTCATGCTAACAAGGCACTTAGGATTCAACTAAGTAGACAGCCCTAGTCCAAGGAATTAGAGGATATCTATCTAAGGGAGGAGGGTGACAAGATCGCCCTCAACTTTTCTGTTCAGAGTCAGGATTCCCATGACTGGAGGCTATCTAAGGTCTAAAGAGTCGAACTTCTAGAAGAGTTCTTCACCACTGATCTATAATTTACTAAGGTCTACAGTCAACAAGAAAAGGGTCCCATTCATCTGTTACTCCCAAGTTCTAGTTCAAGGTCTTGCCCAAATGAATCCCCAGGAACCTAACTTTCTATATTTGTGGTAGTAAGTCTTCAATATTAATTTACAGATTAGTTCCAACCCTCCTATGAAGGCATGTTCTCATCTAACTCCTTTTGTAGGATCAAGAGAATCCCAACACACAGACAAGGATTCTAGTTCCTTCTGCAATTCTGAGAAACTATTTCATTTGTTAGGATCTATGATAGTTCGTGATGCCAGTCCAGTCTAAACCAGAAGGTAGAAAAAAATGTGTTTCCCTATTATTTGACACCATCATCTACACCAGCATTTCACAGCCTGTGGGTCATGGTCCTTTTGTGGATCCCATATCAGATATCCTGCACATCAGACATTTATATGATGACTCATAACAGTAGAAAAATTACAGTTATGAGGTATCAGTGAAAATAATTTCATGGTTGGGGTCACCATAACATCAGGAACTGTAGTAAAGGATCCCAGCATTAGGAAGGTTGAGAGCCACTGAACAACCCAGGTGTCGAAGCCAGAAACTTGAGGGACAGCTTTGACTCTCCTTGCCATTTCTCTCTGCCTAACTTCATTGTCACAATGTCTCTATCAGAGTCCCTCTCAAACCAGCTTTTGTTGGTATCTGGATTTCTCTGGAGGATTCAACAAAGTCCTCTCCATACCTGAGATTCCTATGCTAATTTAAACACCATTGTTTCTTTCCCATGGGTTCGTGTTTCTGCCTTTGGACGGACAACTTCAGTCCAGCTTCCATGTGGCCATCAGAACCACTTTGTGCAGATTGTGACCTGATGCTTCTAACACATTGTCCTTCAACAGTCCCTGTGCCTTCAACCCCTGCACTATATCATTCACTTCTTACTGGACATGCTGCCTATACTGTATCATTCACTTCTTACTAGACATGCTGCCTACACTGTGTCATTCACTTCTTACTAGACATGCTGCCTACACTGTATCATTCACTTCTTGCTGGATAACCTGTCCATCTTTCAGCCTCAGCTATCCCTCAGGTGCAGGCTCTCACACTCTCCAGTGCTTCAGCCCCTTCACATTTCACATATATTTCTCCTGAGTGATTATTTTAAGTTTAGGTGATTTAAGGGTGCATTTGCCATGGTTTTTCATTTATATGGTTTTACATCACATTTCTGATTTTACCAAGAAAACTCATTTTTCCCTCTAAAGCTCAGCTTAAATGTTGCTTCCCAGTAAAGACTTCTCTGTCAGCCCGTTAACTTCTCCCTCTACGGTTAGGAGGCTCCTCTGCATTTCTTGAGCAACCTCAGCTCATGGTCACCTCAATGGTCACAAGGGGGGCCTCGCAGTTGACTGGTCCCTTCTTGTTTGCTTCCTTTCCTAGAATAACCACAAGCTTCTTGAGGGAGTGCTGCATCGCAGAAGGCCCTCGCCTGGGACTTGGTGGTAGCAAACAGCACAAGAATTGTCTGGGGAATAAAGAAGGTGTACCGTACCCTGAAGTTCCGAGCCAAGCAGAGAGAAACTTGACATTTGTTTGTTTTATAAAAGGTCAACTCTTAGGATATGTTCTGATATTAGCTGCTTTTCTCAGGACAGTGACAGAATGTCTGACAGGAACAATTTAAAGGAAGAAGTTTTTGTTTTAATTCTTGGTTTTGGGCAGATGCAATCCACCATGGCGGAAGGCAAGGTGGTGGAAGTACAAAGCCACTGGTTACATTGTGACAGAAAGCAGAGATCAGAGTGAAATCTGAGCTGGTCCTCAGCTGGCTCCTCTCTTTTTATTCAGTCTGGGATTCTAGCTTATGGGATGTTGCAACTGAGGGTGGGTTCTTCCTCCAACTGGTAAACATCTCTAGAACAGTTCTCACAGATACACCTAGAGTTGTATCTCCTATGTGATTCCAGATAGAGTTAAATTGACATTTGAAGATAAACCATTATACTTCTCAGTCTCATTCATTTCTTGATCTAGACAAGAAGGAGCCCAGACAAGGTTGCTGTACCAGGACCTGGAATATCCAGATTCTTTTCTGTTCTGGTTATGTTTGTTTTAGTTTTTTTTTTGTCAACTTGACATAAGCTACAGTTTTCTGAGAAGAAACACAACTGAGAAAATGCCTCCATCAGAATGCCTAAAAGTATGTAGGGCATTTTGTTTTGTTTTGGTTTTGTGTTTGTTTGTTTGTTTGTTTTTATAAGTTAATGATTGATTCAGGAGCACCCCCCACAGTAGACTGTGCCATTTGGGCAGGAAAGTGATCCTGGGTGATATAAGAAAGCAGACTGAGCAGTGTAGGGTGAGCAAGCCAGTTAGCAGAACTCCACCACGGCTCCTACTTCAGTTCCTGCCTCCAGCTTCCTGCCTAGAGTTCCTGCCCTGACTTCCTTTCATGATGGAGAGCAACTGTAAGCTGAAATAAACTATTTCTTTCCCAAGTTGTTTTTGGTCACAGTGTTTATATCAGTGGTAGAAATCAAACCAAAGCAGACACTGAGTCAGGTTCTGTCTAGCTGATTTCCTAAAAAAATTAATTTCACCTTTCTGAGTTTCAGTCTCTCTAAATAGAAATTGAGCCTGTAGAAAACAAGCCATGATTTTCATTCTGTGTTGTCCTTTAGAGCCTTTGAGTAAGACCCGGGCACTGGTGTTTTAAAATACCTTCCAAGTGATCTCAATGCCAGGATTCAGTGCTGTGGTAATATATCAGCTGGACAAAAGATGTCCAGAATGACTGGGATTGATACTGCTGTTGTAGTAACAACAGTGGTAAGAGATCCCCATTGATATGCTTCTTAAGTATGCAGCACACAGAATGGCACTAAATGCGCTGAGTGCTGTGTTGTGCTGTGCTACACTGTGCTAGATTGGTAGATAGTGCTCCAGAGTAGCATAACCTAGTTATATAGATTGGAGTGGTTGGTAAAGAGTCATTTTGAATTTGTTTCAGCACCTTAAGCTTAAATTGCTAATTATTTTGATGGATTATCAAAATATCTGAGAACTAGAGACTGACTCTTAAAATCCCTCTGTCATAGCAGCTCTGGAGTCCTAAGCCAAGCTCTCTTAACTCCATAGCTGATGCTCTAGACTTGGGCTTCTCCAGCTCTGTTCCTGGAAAGCACTCTACCCAAGCTAACGAGAGCCTCCTCCTTTTTCCATGTTTCTGGATCTCTATTGGAACAAGCAGCTGCTGATTCTCATAGGCTGATACCACCCATAGCTACCTACAGCCTGCAGTCCTGTACCCAGAGAGGCTGCTTTGAAAAGAGTGTGTGTGTGTGTGTGTGTGTGTGTGTGTGTGTGTGTGTAAGCATACATCCCAGACAAGCTATTCTTCTGACAGCCATAGAGCTGCATCTGGAGCTCCAGAAAACCTATGGCTTGGGACAGTTTCCAAAGCCAGGCAAACATCCAGAGGGACACATCACTCCCAGAGAGCAAATGGGCAGCATCCTAAGTTGAGGAACAGAGGAGAGAATGATGGTGGCTAATATACTCAGACCTGGAAGGGCTGAAGTCGAGAAACCTGCCCTAAATGAAGCCACTCAGAAGCAAGCATCCATCCAATGCAGTGGTTCTCAATCTTCCTAATGTTTCAACACTTTAACATAGTTCCTCATGTTGTGGTCACCCCCAATCATAAAATTATTTCCAATGATACTTCATAACTGTAAATTTCTACTTTTATGAATCATAATGTAAATATCTGTGGTTTTGATGGTCTAGGTAACCCCTGTAAAAGGGTACTTCGATCCCCAAGAGTCATGACAGGTTGAGAATTCTTATCTAGTTGTTCCTTGCAGTGGCAGCCAGGTCTCAATAATACCAGAGAGGCTTCTTCAAGGCAGCCCACGTAGCTAGAACTTGTAAAATAAAATAAAAGACCTGGAAAGGAATCATCTCGAACCTCCAAATAAATGGTTAAAAGTCTTCTGCTCAGCTTGGCTTTTCCCTTTCAATTTGCTTCAAGGTACAGGAATACCTGAATCTTGTAGCAAAAGCAGAGGGACGATATCTAAAGGCTCTTATTCCCTTCTCCAGTCTTTATCCCAAGACAAAGATCTGTTTTATAGATAGCAAATGTCCTATATATGGTCCCTGATGAATCACAATTTACAAGATTGGAGGATGGTGACACTGGCTCCCAAGACCCACGTACTCTATTGCTGATCTAGTTCTTCGAGTAGGTAGGTCCTCTGTCTACCACTAGGGATCAACTACTCTGGCTTATTGACATTAGTGATGGATGTTTTGGGGATCCACTCATATCCATTACATGAGCATAGGGAAGCCAACCTGTATCTCTGGATCCTGCTCCTCTAACCTATAAGACAAAGAACTTGAAACCTTCTGGCCCCAAACAGAGTCCTAGTTTCTACCTATAGTCTGAAAACTTCTCCTCTGCTACTTCACACACACAGCTGAAAGGCATATTTATAGTGGCTCACATACTTGAATGTATCCCAGATTTTTTGAAACCACAATCAATTTCTAGGTAAAGATAAACGTAATGAAAGGTACCATAATGGTGTTTATGTATCATGACCTGAAATGAGCCAGCTGGGTAAGAACAAATCATTACTAGCTCAGGACTGGCAATGCCACTGTTCAGTAGACAGGACATTTGTAGCTAGCCATTCGAAGGGCTCTTTTTTCAGATATTTGGGGAGCTAGGTAAGTATTAATGGTCTAAGTAGTGATCATTAAGGTAGGACACAGATGGTAGGTCCAATGAGAAGATGTTTTTGGTGCAGCCTCAAGGAGCCACTCCACTCTCTAATCTCACATGCATAGATACTTCTTTCCAGTTATGGATCAAGAATCATTTTACCCACTCACTAGCAAATTAAAATTTTTGGTTTTTGCTGTTGTTGTTTTGTTTTGTTTTGTTTACTGAGAATGTCTATACTTTATACACATCAGAGCCTATTATTCTGAAACATCAAAGTCATTCAGTTGCCTTTCAATCAAAATCTGTCTGCATTACCATAATCAACTCTGTGCTTACCCAAAAAAGTGAGCAATTCTGCTATGGTTTAAGTAAAAAAGTATCTGGTACCAACCAAACAAACAAACATAAAAGTAAAGGCTTAGTCCCCCGTTGGGTGTGTTATTTTAGGAAGTTCTAGAACAAGGAGGAGGTAGGATCTTGGGGGTTTATCTTATTCCAGGTTTCCTTTGGGATTTCTGCTTCCATAAGTCAGTACAGATATTCCTTAAAGCCATGTTTGAATGGTCATGAAGTTCATAATACCTTTGGATTAGTATGGCAAGACAAACTTGGATGAGTCTTGGGAGAGAAATGTCAAAAGAAACTTTGTCATCAGAGATAACCAAAGATGTTCTGAAGAAATTTTTTATCTTGAAGTATGGATTGTGTGGTCAGAAAGATCTGGACACAGCTGGTATCTGGGTTTACAGTGAATTTTCTGGGGAAACTAAGACATGACTTTGATGTGGCAGAGGGTAAGTTAAGTTGTGCCCAGTAGTGTGCCAATTATCTAATGACATGACTAAGAATCACAGTGTGTTGAAATCTACAGGGTGGTAAGAAGTGTCTTTGCTAAATGTCACTAATATCTCAGCTCTGTGAGAAACATAGTATTCCTGCCAAAAGCTATTTCTTCCCCCTTTCCCAGAGATAGTAGACAGAAAATAATAGAAAGAAAGAATACTTGAAATAAATTCAATAACAAGAAAAAATGTTGTTTTTAAATCTTTTCTTCAGTGATTTAGCAAAAAATAAAGTAGATAGCATCTGAAATCAAGAAGGAGACAAAGCAAAAAAAAAAAAAGTTACAGTCAATAATCGAAATGGACAAATAGTGTATTAGTACTCTCCAGGGAAAAGCAGATTCAGGATCAAGAAAAGTGAACACAAATAGAATGAATGACTCATGTGATGGTGGAGGCTTGATTTTTCTTCACATCTGCAGGGTAGGCAGGCCAGTAGGTTGATTTCCAGAGATAGTTCAAAGCCAAAGGTGTTGGTTGGTAGAGTTCTTCCTAGCTTAGGAGAGGGCAGTCTGTTAGGTTAGAGTCTTTAACCAATTGGATAAAATCCAACTACATTATGGTGATAATCTATTTTATGCTAATTGTACAAATTTCATTATACTAAACAAAATTAAAACCACCATGGAACCTAGGAGATGGCTCTGCTAGTAAGCCCAAGGACCTGAATTCAGATTCCATGAACTCATGCAAAATAGATGGCTAGTATAACACACACTTGCAATTTTCCTAGTACTGTGGACATAGAGCCAGCTAGCTGCCTGGCCAAGCCAGCTCCAAGAATCAGTGAGAGACCCTGTCTCAGAAAGGTAAGCTGGAAAAGACTGAGGAATTACAATTGACATCAACATCCTGTCTTGATACACACACACACACACACACACACACACACACACACACCTATACATGTGTACATATGCATGAATATACAAAAACAATTTTTGTGGAAACATCCAAAATAATAATCCTAAACATCTTGGCACTAAGACCCAACCAAGATGACATAAAATAATTAACCATCACAGTGAATTCATAGGACTAGTCTTTAAGGCTTCATAGTGTTCTTACGTGTTTACGTAGAAATCTCTTTTAATGTACTCAATACATTGATTGTGCATTATAAAGTTGAGTCTGTAATGCTCAGAAACTCCTGAAACACACATAGCAACCTAGCATGTGTGCTGAGCAGCATTCCCCTGAATCAAAGGTGCTGCACTGATAGCAACTCAAACCTCCAGAGCCCAGTACATTTCTGAATGCATCCCTTTCATGACTTCTTTGAAGATAATTATCTGAAAGCAGAGATGAGTGTGCAGCTATTCACATAAACAGTTTAGTTCCTTATTTGTGATTGCAAGGAGGAAGAGAATTGTCTGAGTGACATTTGTTATTGCTTTCTATTTTTAAAAGATGACCTATGACAATGTTTTTAACCAGTGTCTTTGATTTTCTCATTAGTGAACATCTTATTATGGCATTAAAAACTATTATTTTAACATGCTATCAAAAATCAGCTTCAAAAGTTGAGTTTTTATACATTCATTTCACTGCATATTTAGTGTCTAACACACATCAAGGAAAAGAGGTAATCCCCAGTGGACATGCATCAGAAGCTATCTATAAAAGTGTTGCTTTTGTTGCATGACTCTATATACCAAGTTCAAGAGCAAATATAATTAACATCAGAAGAGTGATCATCTTTGAGGAAGGCACTAATGGCCACTGGCACTAGGAGGATTCAGGGTACTGAAAATTTTGTGTATGTTGATCAGAAAAACTGTAACCTAAGGATATTATGGCTGTGAAACTCACGGAGCTGTACACCAGGTCTTTGTGTACCCCACTGTATATGCTCTGCATCTCGGTCAAGAAAAGACATAAGATATACTAGAAGAAAACAACAAACAAAAATGAAAAGTGTTTCTTTGTATCATGGGGCCAAGAGAGGCAGCAAACACCAAATAGGAAGGGTTGTGGTAGACTTTTGCCTTAGAGGGGAGAAACAGGAATCCAGGCCATAAGGTGAAGAGAACTAGCACAAGTCTTCAAAGAGAAGCAAAGCTCTGGGATGGGATGAAAAAGAAGTTGGGAAATTTGCTTGTCATTAGAAAACCACAAATCCACTCTTTTTTTGAGCATCCTGGGGAGAGGGAAATGCACACCTCCCATGTGTCCTCAGGAAATGCGTTAAAAGAACAAAGTGAAATCTGGTCACTGTGCTAGCAAGCCTTGGCCAAAGTAAACTGCATCTCATCCAAAGTTTCGGCCAAAAAAGCTGAGGCCGTTATGTATGGATAGGGTCTCCTTAAGGAAGTGGTATCTTGTTTACTGTGCGGGGACCCAAAGCTGTTTTCTAACCTTTCTAGAAAATTCTGATATGATGCAACGTCTCATGAGAATATGCCATGCGCCTGCCCTTAGGATCCTTTCCAGGAAAGACATGGGTTCCTATTTATATCCAGGGATGAAAGAAACAAAGGAAGACTTAGTTCTTTTCTCTCCTTTGTCCCCCAGAGATAGTTTTAACACAAAGGAAAGAAACATTGCCATAGGCTCGGGCTTTGGATTTCTAAGAACTTCTCAGTTTGGTTTGAGAGCAAGAAGAGAATTTTCCCAAATAGGATCTTGTTGGACCTTCCAATTATGTGCTTTAATTACACCAATGAGCCCTGGCCCTCGTTCTGCAAGTGTGTTTGATTCTGGATGCCAAGAGAACCCATCAAGTCTTACATGGATTACAGCCCAGCAACTGCTTTTAATTGGGTTCTGCTGCTGTTATTGGTTGCACAGGAGCCTGACTATGGCCCCTGGAGTCTTTGAGAGGGCATAGTTCTGACTGGAATGACACTTTGGTTTCTGCAGAAGCATGCACAAACCTAGTGGGTCTACCAACTAGAGAACAAACAGGGCCACCCTGAGCAATGCAATGAGGTTAGACCCATCCTTGTTGACTCCTGGATTTCAAGACTTCCTAGCAAGTTCTATTGTGTTACACCTCATTACTACCACTGGTCTAGGGACAGTGGCCTAGAATGTCTCAATGCAGACATTCAAATGGAGGCTGTGTCTGTGCAAGGTTGGCATGACAGGAGTTCTGTGAACTTTTCTCCTATGGTCAGTCCTCTCCTTGAGGTCCAAACCACCTCAGTCCTTTTCTCTCTCTGCTCTCCTCTCTCTGTGCTGAGTTACAACCTTGCTTTTCTTATCTAAGTTGGCTAATCCTAACACTTTAGCTACATTCCTCTTTTTCAGTATGAAAAATAAATTTAAAAAGTTGAGAACAATTTTCAAATGATAAAACACTGGAACGGCCTACCTTTGTGTGATAAGTCTTGATAGCCCACCATTTCAGTTGGAAACTATTTAGTATCTCTCTGCCAGTTCATGTGTATGGTACCTTGGAAGATCAGTATGTAAGATGGGGAAAGGAAACCAAATACGGAAAGGAAAAATCAATCAATGGTCTTTGTGCATTTAGTTGGTCTGGGCTCTTTACTTCATTTTCCTCATTTCTTACTCCTAGAACCTTACAAGGACTTGCTTATTACAAACTGCCTCCAAACATCTGTGTTTCTACCCTTAGATTGACTCTACTCTTAGCCTAATCAAAGACGCTTCTCTTTGCAGTCAATACAGAAATGCATGATTGGTTGAGATGCTTATAATCATCAATGGCTGAATGCTGACCCTAAACTAGTCATTTATGTCACCCTACTGGAGGTTCAGGAAATATCACAGGAGATGATCCAGAAAGTGGAATTTGGGGAGAAGGGTCATGAAAACCGCTGCAATCATGAATACACAGCAGCAACCTGCAATGGACCTACATAATACTGAGTCTGTGGACTGTCAATCACAGATTAAGGAGGGGTGCACAGAGCTCCTAACTGTCCCTAATGTGCTATTGGCTACTGATGGATTCTGTGGGGGGGGGGGGATAAGACCCATATTCATTTAAATATCTACTGATAATCCTACCAAGCTCCAATGTATATTTACAAACCTATTGGCACATGGATGATCCTGGTTAGTTTCAGTCTCAACACAAAGCAATAACAACAAGAATGACATGAATTAGGGAAAGGGACTTGTTAGGAGAAAGGGGCTTGGAGGGGAATTCAGAAGTGAGACAGTGAGAAGAACAATAGTCAACAAAAAACAAATTTATAAGTTTTTCTTTTAAAAAAAAGAATAAAAGAAAAAAAAAGGAATTCTTTTAAAAGAAAGCCATGATTTGAAAGAGCAGCTAGTGACTTGGAGAGACTATACAATCCACAACCACATCACTCTTCGTGTGTATTATCTTACTCTATCATTGTGAAACCCTGCATAGTGGGTTGGATTATTCATGTATTTCAGATGGTGGTGAAATCCATTCAGAAAGGCTGAGTAACTTGTCTAACATCACACAGCTCATCAATTGCAGAAAAAAATTGACTCAAACATACATTCCCAGATGTTTTCTATGCATTCAAATATGTACCAATGAGCCCTTAAGTTATGAAGAGTCATAAGGTGTATGGACATCTCTGATAAGGGTCTTTAGAACCATATGTGGAGTAGAAATGTTCACTTTGGTGAGAGGGCCAGGAAAGAGCTCCTGCAGAAGAAGGCACTGAAACATATTGAGACACAGGGTCTGCCACCTCTACCAATTTTTAGGGAGAGGAAGAGATTTACCACTACTGCAGCTGAGTTGCTTAGTGTGGTGTGAGTTTTAGCTTTTACTGATTGAGCTCCTTTTCTCTGTACACATCATTATGGGAGTATCAAGTAGAAAAGTTAAAGGGAATAAATCATAGTAGGAATGACTTCCAAACATTCTAAACAATTCTTCTACCTTTAAAAAACAAAGCAAAAAATTAAAAATAGCAATCCTATAGAATAATAGAATAATAACTTTGGCTAGTGATAGTATTCTTCTCCCAATCGCCTTCTGCTGACACTTCAGCCTCATTATCAACAATGACACAGCCTGCTTTGACCAGATTATGATCTACAGATGGAGAAATGACTTCCATGGAGCCTCCACTGGACTTTTGCAGATGGGCCATCTAGTGTTGTAGAGAATTAGGGAGGGGTTCCTAGAGTCTTCTAGCTCTTGGATTTGTTTCTCCTGTCCTAAGAATAGGCAGGAGACTTCTGCTATAAAGCACAGAACTTAGTGGGGCTTAGAAGTGTGCCAGTTTTGATACTGTCACTTCAAAATGAGCCTCCGAATCTGCTCCCAGTGAGGTCCTCCTGCCGTTGCACCATGCCAAGGTTACATAACTTTCATTTGAGCAATCTAAAGTCTTGCCTCAAATAAAAGGTTTCACAACTGCCTAGCTGATTTCCAGCCTCCTGCGTTGCACTGAATCTAGTTGTCAGAGGCTGGGGAAGAAACCAGGTCAGCTCTAGAACTGGAGAAAACAAGAATAACTTCTTGAGAACTCACTACACAGGGCAAATCTTGAGATCTGAAGCCAGATGGGTCAGTGGAGTAGAGAGAGGGTGGGAACCAGAGATGGCTTCACACAGGAAGCCCTGAGCTGAAGTTATAAAGTGAATAGTGAATCTTCAGGAAGGAAGAAGAGCAACAGTTGGTAAAGCAAGAGTAAAGGTTTGTGAGAACATACAATGAAACTATGAACTCACTTTGCTATGACAAAGTCCTGAAAAATTCTAGAGTAGCATTGTAACACAGAGGAATTATTGACAATTCATCTTACCAACTCTTGAGTAGCTGGGATGCTTCCCAAGGATTTAGATACATAATATGCTGTGTCCTCTTGGAAAAGAAAGCTGATCCTTTAGAATGACTGACTTTTTCACAACCACTGAGATTCAGTTGAAATACAGGCTTATAGAGATCAGGGAGGTACCACCACCCCAAGTGTGATGGTTCCTCAGATAAGACTGGAATTTATCTTGGGCAGGCCATAGGATCCAAAAGTCACTGGCTTCTTATAGGGTTGCAGTTGGTGACTGATAAGGATGACGTGTTCTGAGAGTGATAGACAGTTGTGTTCCTTACACATCCTGTCACTCCTTGAAATGCAGAGGAGTTAAGTCACCTGAGAGAGAAATTAAGTAGGATCCATACTGCCTAAGATGTGTATGCCAACAATGCTCATGGGAACTTGAGAAGTTCCTCTCCAGGCTTTTTCTGTGCTATGGTCTCTGCTACTATTATGTAAAAGAAAGTCCATATCCGTGGATCTGCTCTTAATTAGGTCAGAGACTTATTTACAAAGCCTTCCAGTGATCGGATGTCACTTTGGAGCCTGAGATGTGCTAATGCTGCTGCTGCAATCCCTCAGCCCAGAACAGCAGCCCCAGAGGCACCACATGGCAGCCCATGTTGTTGTTAGTGATTACTCAATAATAATGAAAATAATCAATAATAACTAACATGTGGCTATTGCTTTGGTTTTTAATGAGTGCTTTCCACATACATTATTTCCTCTATTGTTTATAAGATCAGTTTCAGATAAATATACCTAACAATACCTCCGCTTCACAAATAAGGAAATTTAGCCTCAAAAAGATTGGGCAAATTGCAACCCATCATATAGTTAGTGGAACAAGGAACGGATGCTCCGGCAACTCTCTCTGACTCTAAAGCCCATTGGCTTCTTCAATGTGTTTGCTATTAAAGTCTTCTGAAGTTGTGCAAAATAATACTCTTTGGTCCTAAGCTCCTCAGTCCTGTCATTAGACTATCCTTTTGCTCAAATTGAACTGCTCATCTTGAGGTTTTTTGTTCAGCAGCTAGGCAGTAAGGCATACATATACTCAATAGGCTGGAATTCTCTGTCCAGTTTTTGAAAGCATTCTTATCTCTCAGTGGGACCACCATCATTTCCTTGCTCAACACTGTCTCCCGAGGGAACGAGCTGACAAATGAAAGATACCTAGAGTGAACCACTCAGGTTATAATGAGCATCATTATTCTTCACAATACAGACTTCAGATTCAAAGAAACAGGAAACACACATGAGGTCACAGAGTCTGGAAAACCAGGAGCAGGAGATCTGATGTAGGTTTCCTGGGCTCCTGACTCACCCCACCTCTACCAGGAGCCTCTGACACCTGGCAACCTGGCAGTCTTGAATGTATTTCTTTTTATTTGTGTAAATTAAAGAAAGCTAATGAGATCACCCTTGGGTTGCCAGTTTAGAGACATTCTCTCTCTCTTTCTCTCTCTCTCTCTCCCCCCCCCCGTGTGTGTGTGTGTGTGTGTGTGTGTGTGTGTGTGTTTGTGTGTGCACGCGTGTGTGTGTTATACACACTTGCTTGTGGGGTGAGGAGGATTTTCTCTTTCCAGTTTTATTTGCTTATTTACAAGAAGCATTATACTTCAGAGAATCCTCATGAAGAAGACACACATGATGTTGGTCATTATGCCCACTTCTAGGTGATTTAGGCATCCTTTAGGCCACAGTATTGTGTTTAGTCTTGTGGTTCTTACAAGTGTCCCATTTTTGTGACCACAAAGTGTCTTTTCCCTTACAAATCAGATAGGACCTGGATGCCTTGTAATGTGAATATTTTACTGTATCTGAGACTCCACTGTATAGACTGATCATGGGGAAAACATAAATTTCACTATGTTGATACTCTTTCATCTTTGAGATAGAAGTGGGGATGCCTTCTTCATCTCAGAGTCAGCAGACATCTATGATTAACTATGCAAAAATGCCAGTTTGATGATAAAAGCTGTACTTAACATTGGCTCCTCGACTAAAGCAGAAGTCTGGGGGATATAGTATTTGAGGACTCTTCTTCTAAATGGAAGCTTTTGTTAACATCAGATATCTAATTACCTTAGGCTTTAAAGTGACGGAGGTGCTGTGTCCTAAAGAAAGATGTTTATCAAAATAGTTTCATCTAACATAATTATCCCAGATCTGCCTTGGGAGAAAGAATTTAAATGTTTCTTTTTTAAGAACAGCCAATGTATTGAATAACATGGAAGCGTTTTGTTGTGGGCTCCTGGTCTATGCAGTTGAGGCTAGATCAACTTACCAACCAGCATAATTATCATATCCCAAGTTTGTCTCAGGAAATGCCTTCCAGAATCAGGGAAAACACAGTGTCTGTGCCCACAGGACGAGATGGCTCCCCCCGAGGGTGAGAGTCTCCAGCTGCTCTGCAGTTATAATCAGATTGGCTCCCATGTGCACCCCTAGCCTCCTCCAGCTCATCCTTTATACAGTAATGACAGAGTTGCTGGCCGCTGATCTCCAGAATGGTATTTAGGACATCAAATGCTTCAACCACCACCTGTGTACATAATGACTCCCAAGTGGGTGCCTTTAAACCTGGTCTCTCCACTCCATCCCTAAGACTTCAAATCAGGTTCTACAGTGGCTTATGGAACTTCTAGGTCTTTATTCAGAATCACCAAGGTGAACTTCCTAATACCAAATCTATCAACTTCCTTTCTGCTTCCAACCACAAAGGGATCTTTTGCTTATATTCCTTAATGTTATGAGCCACATCATCCTCTTGATCATTCACAGCACATCTCTTATTTTATAGATTGACATTCTATTTTAGTGTACTTTATATTATAACAGGTTTAGATTTATACTACACCATTTATGAAGATGGCAGGTGGGAAAGCTCCTCCACTGGTAAAATACTCATTGTACAAGCATGAAGACACAAGTTCAATTTCCTCAGCCTCCTCAGCAACCTATCTAAAACAGCTGCACACAAAGGCACATGTATATAATTTTGGTCCCGGAGAGGTAGAGATAAGAGGTCCCTGGGCTTGATGGATAGTTAGCCTAGTTAACTTGACGAACCTGAGATACTGACAGACCTATCTCAGAAAATAAGGACAGGTCTTAGCAAGAATACTTAAGATTAACCTCTGGCTCCCACATACACTTGCAAATACATGTAATTGCATCTCTTCATCTATGTGCATCCTCCAATACACATGTAAAAACAAGTGAAAATTGTGGAGATAGTAGAGTAACTTCCCATGCTTCAGAACCATTACCATTAACATATCAGGGTAGTATGTTTGCTACAAGTAAACAAGTACTAACACATTATCATGTTAAGTGGCACTTATGCCTTGATTACTTAGTTTTTACAGAAAATTAATGAATTTTCTATTTCATAAGACACCATGGCCAAAGCAACTTATAGAAGGAAAGATTTGTTTTGAGCTTATGGTTCCAGAGACATAAGAGTCCTTCACAATCTTGACTGGAAAACATTGTGGCAGTTAGGTTGGCAACTGAAGATTATGACAGTTTGTATCTCAAATGCAAGCAGGAAATAGAGAAAGAGAGGGCTGGGCCTGGCATATATATGGCCTTTGAAACCTCAAAGACAAGTTTTTCACTTCCTTCAGTGAGGCCACAGCTCCTAAATCTCTGCAAACAATGCCACCAAATGGGGATTGAGTACTCAAATGGCTGAGACTATAGGATGTATCTCATTAAAACTACCACATTCCATTTCCTGTCCACATAAGTCTCATGGTGATATTATAATGCAAAATGCATTTGGTCCTCATAATATTTCGCAGTCTCAGCACTGTTTAAAAGTCCAGACTCTCTCTTCTGACACTCAAGGCAATCTATTGTTGGTGATCTCCTATAAACTAAAAAAGGTAAATAATATACTTCCAGCATATAATGACACATAGTATATATTACCATTCCAAAAGGGAGAAATTGAGGAATAATGAGAAAACACTGGACCAAAGCAAAACAAGAACTTACCAGGCCAAATCCTCTCCCCTCCCCTTTGTTGCCTGTTGTACATATCGTTTTCATGGGCTGGTTCTACTTCCTGAGTGGAGCTCTTATTGGCAGATGCCCCTTGGTTGTAGCATCTTCAGTGTCTTGGGGTGTCCAATGTAATCCAGGTTTCTCCTCCACAGCTCCATACAATTGCTTGTTAAGAGGCCTCTTGACCCCCCGGACCTCTGCCTTCACTAGAGGACTCCTCTGCCCCACACCTGGACTCAAGTTTCTGAAAACATGGATAAGAATTTCGTAACACATTTCTTTGTGTATCCTTCAAGATTCTAAAGCCAACACCACCTACACAACACTGCCAACTTTACCTGCCAGCTTGGCATGACCTCTGGTGACCATGAATCACAATGACTTAAGGTTATTGTTCATCTCTAGGAGCAAACATTTTCTTAGGCCTTTTCCTTTCATAAGTTGGAAGCTTAGCTGGGCAGGGCCTTACCTCGAGAGCAACCCTTCCCTTTATAACACTGCTCATAGGGCTTCTCCTTCATCTCCTTCACTGTTTCTGCACAATCCTTTGCTGCAACTTAAGTTTCTCTGTTCCCCATTTTTCTTTAAACTATACATTTTGCATTTATTTTCGTTCCTTTTGCTGTTGTTCATTATAAAGTTATATAAAAGTGAGTCAATACTAGGCTGTCTTGAACGCTTCTCCACCGAAGAAATTATTTTCATTCCTTTTAAATTTAGCTTCAGGCAAGTTCTTAGGACATGGGGAGAAATCAGCTATAATGTTTTGCCAAAATATAAGTGAGGTCTTTAGCCCAGTTGCAAATACTATTCCCACAGAAAACACTTGAGCTGGGCCTCCATAGTCTACATAGCTCCCAACACTACTGATTTCCACACTTCTACTAGGATGACCCATTAAGTTCGGCTTATAGCATTCAACCAATTTTCTAGTCCAAAGTTCCAAAAGTATTCCACATTCCTCTATAAAACTACATGCTTTTAAGTCTACCACCACAATAACTCATGTTCCTGGAACCAATTTCTGTATTAGTCACTTTTCTATTGCTGTGATAAAATGCTATGAAGAACATCATATATAGGGAAAAGTTTATTTAGGGCTTATTCTTCTGAAGGCTAAGAGTCTGTCACCATCATGGCTAGGAAGCTTGGCATCAGGTAGACATGATGACTGGAATACCTGAGAAATCACATCTCAAAGTATAAGCAGAGATCAAAGAGAGTCAACTAGAAATGGAAGGGGATTTTCAAAGCTCAAAACGCACCCCCTTGACACCTTTCCTCCAGCAAGACCACACCTCCTAAGCCTCTCCAGATATACCACCAACTGAAGAACACATATTCCAGTGCCTATTCTATCGGAGACATTACTTGAACACTGCCACAA
The DNA here is from genome assembly GCF_008632895.1 of Mastomys coucha. Lineage (NCBI taxonomy): Eukaryota > Metazoa > Chordata > Mammalia > Rodentia > Muridae > Mastomys > Mastomys coucha. Next base: position 16,760,442 of record NW_022196900.1, on the reverse strand, counting down.
TACTTTATTCAGATTCCCTTATATTTTGCTGAAGAGCTATTTTCAAATCTAGAAACACCATTTAGCTAATGTGATTTTTTTTCCTCCTCATGGTTTCAGAAGGCAGGCATTGCTGTTGACTTTGGAAGATGGCTAGCTAGAAATATTAAATAATAACCTTCCAGTGAAAATCATAGATATTCTACCACAATGAAAAGAAATGTAGATTAAAAGAAAAAATATTGCAAAGGTAAAGTGTTAGAACTATTTTTAAACCTCCTGCGTTTGTGTGTGTGTGTGTTCCATTTCTGTTACTATGGTAAAATACCTTACATAAAGTAATTTAGGATGGAATGGGTTTAACTTTATTATAGCTCCAGGTTATAGTCTCCTTTATTATAGGGAAGTTAAAACAGGAACTCAAAGTAGCCAGTCACATCCACAGTTAAGAACAGAAAGTGAATAAAGGCATAAGTATTTACGCATTCTCAGGGCTTTCTGAACACTTTTACTCCAGTACCCAAATGCAGGAAGTAATGCCACTCACAATGGATAAGACTCCCCGCTCAATTAAAGTACTCACAGCTGTCCCTTCCACACTTGCCCACAGGCCAACCTGATCTGGACAATTCCTAATTGTCACTTCCCAGGTGATCAGGTAATTCTAAATTATGTCAGGCTTACAATTAAAACTGAGGATCTCTCTCTCTCTCTCTCTCTCTCTCTCTCTCTCTCTCTCTCTCTCTCTCTCTCTCTCTCTCTCTCTCTCTCTCTCTCTCTCTCTCTGTGTGTGTGTGTGTGTGTGTGTGTGTGTGTGTGTGTAGTGTGTGTGTCTGTGTGTGTGTGCAGGCAAGTGTGCCACAATGCATGCACATGTGGAATTCAGGGAACAGTCCCCAGTATTGGTCCTCAGCTATTACCCTGTTTGGAGACTCTCTTCTTTGACACTCTGCACAAGATAATTGATGCACAGGCTGACAAGGATTTTCCTGTCTTTGAATTCTATCAGGGATTACAGGCAGACATGCTACCACTTTATGTGGAGTTGGGAATATCCATACTCAAGCCCTAAGTTTTACCAAGTACTTTATCTACTGAGTCATTTCTTCAGTCCCTGGCAATATTCTTAAGAAATTGTTTGGGCACTGGGCACAATGAGTCACTGCCTTCATTTGATAGATAAAGAATAATTAATAATTCTGATGTGGCACTTTTTAAAAGCAAATGATAATTAGTCATTTCCTTCCTGTTCCCAATCTGTAGATCGTCTAGGGTTAAACTGTGCTGTGTGAATCTCAGTGTTTCTGGAACCTGGCACTGATCATGGGACTTTTTAAGGCTTCAATCCATGTTTGAAGTTTTCTTATTTTCTCACCTGCAAAGTGGAGTGCTGTAACTTATTTCTTAGGAATGCTGAGATGATTAAATTAAAAGATTAAAATACTTGGCATGAGGCCTCACAGTTGAAGCTAGTATAGTACTCAAATATATGAGGTGCTACTATTTTGTCACCATTATTAATGTTTGTGTCATGCAAGATATACTGGTGATCTAAAGAACTGACTTTGACTTACTGCACGTGTAAAGTAGTAAATTTAATGATTAGATGGAACCAAGAGGGCTAGCTTAGCTTTGCACTCTGGAAAAGGGTCGCCTGTAAAATTCATGATGCATTTAGTTTGCTTTGATACCAATTCAATGACCATCAATTTTATCCTTTACAATAGTCCAGATCCAAAATAAACACAAGGCATGGCTTCTAGTCTCAAAACCTTATAAATTGACTATGCAATTGTCAGCCTTGTGTGCAGAGCCAAGCAGAGAAAATGTGGGTGTGAGAAGTTCAGGAAGGAAGCTGTGTCTGTGTGGAAGCTGTTGTTGAGGCCAGAGAATGTGAATACTGGATGATGAAGCTGGGCAGGATGGTCGGACAAAAAGACTGGACAGCCAAAGAGCAATATAGAGAAGGAATGAACATGCAGAGTTCAGTGCCTGAGGAAATAAACTAACATTTGTGCAGAATGGAATAGGAAGGCATGGGCTAAGGCTGGGAAAAGCAGTGAGGTGGGGGTAGCTTGAAAGCTGCCGAAGGACATTAGAGTTATTTGTACTTTTGAACTAGGGAGTAGTAGAAATTTGTGAGGTGGATGACTGCCTAGCAAAAGAAACATTAGTAGTAGAAGAAAGCTTAGCATGCTTGGTCACTCTGTCATTTATCCATTGTTTTGTAATGTATGCACTCAGTAAATATTTATGGAGATCCTAAGAGTCTCTGGGACATATGAGCCTTGAAATCTGCTATAATGTGCCTAATGGGCTAGAAGGAGAGCGATAAAAGAAGTTCCTAATGCATTTAAAAAAATGTCACAGTGAATAAAGAGTCAGGAATGAATCTATAGATGACAAAATAGATATAGATAGGTAGATGAATAGATGACACATAGATGATTGATTGATAGATAGATAGATAGATAGATAGATAGATAGATAGATAGATAGATGTCTTAGTTAGGGTTTTACTGCTATGAACAGACACCATGACCAAGGCAATTCTTATAAGGACAATATTTAATTGAGGTAGGTTCAGAGGTTCAGTCCATTATTTTCATGGCAGAAAGCATGACAGCATCCAGGCAAGCATGGCTCTGGAGGAGTTGAAAGTTCAACATCTTTATCTGAGGCTGGTAGGAGAAGGCTGACTCTTGCACATTGGGCAGAGCTTCAAAGCCTGCCCCCAGTGATGCACTTCCTCAAACAAGACCACACCCACTCCAAGAAGGCCATACCTCCAAATAGTGCCATTCCCTGGGCCAAAAATATTTAAATCACCACATTCCACTACCTGGCCCCATAGGTTTGTTCAAATATATGAGTTTATATTAATATGAGTACTGCTGTGATAGGCCTGACCATGCTTTTGCTCCAAAGAATGTGGATTTGGGGACTTTGGATTTGGAAAACAGTGATATGTTTAAGTGTGCTTAATGGGCTATCCTAGTAGGAATATGAAGACTGTGTTGCTAAGGATGATTTAGAACTCTGGAAGCCTGGCTCTAGAAGTATCAGAAGAGAAGAGTTTTAATATGTGGCCTAGAGACTGTTTTGTGATATTTTCTGTGAAAAATGTGGCTGCTTTTTTGTCCTTATTGGAATAGTCTGCCTGAGGCTACATTTAAGGTAAAGACAATCAGATTAATTTCATTGACAAAAAAGTCTCAGATTTTGTCCTCTGGTTTACTCTCATGAAGAGCATTCTGATTAAGCACAGCACACTTAAAAAGTAAAAAGAAAAACAAGCCTCAAAAGCAAAAGTACAAATATATGGCTCAAAGAATAAAAGGGCACCAAGAAGTAGAATGGAGAGGAATCATATGATCCAGGAGATAAACAGATTAAGACAATGGTGATCTCAGGGAAGATACCACCAAACTAAGCTTATTGTTTGTGTGTTTGCAGTTGAACCTGGTTAGTTTTGTATTTTGGACTTTTAATCTGGAATAAACTACAATACAGAAGTGGGGGGCACATTTGTTATCCAGATCTTGAGGCTGGAAGACACAGGCTTTTGATTAGATCTTGAGGAATAGTGGTCATAAAAAGCTTTGGCCCTCGTATGGTAGTGCACACTTTAAACTCTAGGAGACAAAGATAAGCACGGCGCTGAGTTAAAGCCAGCCTAGGAGAAAACAAGGTCTAGGTGCAGAAAAGCTTAAATCCAGGTTTGGTGGTACACATCTTTAGTCCCAGCATTCCAGAGACAGAGCCATGGAGATATCTGAGTTGAAGTTCAATCTAAAGAGCAAGTTCCAGGACAGCCAAGCTTAGGCAATGAAAGAACTGGAAAAGAGGAAGCTGGTGACAATGTAATGGCACAAGGGGGCCATGATCTACCTCCAAACCCAGCAGCTTCAGCATGTGGCTCAGGTTTTAGAGTCAAGAATAAAAGGGACACTTGATGTTGGTTAGCTGGAGCTATGAAATTATCAGTGATTAAGATGAGGCCACCATCACTGAGGTAAAATCTTCTGGGAAGTGTTTACTGAGAACATAAAGAAGCGGTGTTTTAGAAATAGCCAAAGTTTTGCCTCATGCTTCAGTTGGACTTGGTCATGTGTAAGAATCACCCAGGTGAAACTGGTTTTGAAGGCATGAAGAGGTCATGGAGAGCAGCTGAAGCTTAGCATTGGTGAAATTGCAGCCTCAATTGCAGTTGATGTCCCAGAACTGAAGGGGTCATGCAAAGAAGCTGAAGCTTGGCACCATAAAGGGAGCCTATGAGAGGCTATTGGTGAAACCTAGTTGTAGTGAGAACCCCCAGAGTGTTTCAGATGCCAGTACCACAGGATGACCACCATGAACAGCAGCAGCTTTGGAGTGAGGTCAACCAAAGTAGAAGGCAGGGCTGAAGATGTGACCCAAGCCATTTGGAGGAATCTAGAAGATCATGTGAGGATCACACTCATTGGAACAAGAATCTGTAAAATTGAAGCTGCCTTAAAGACCCCAAGATGTTAGAGATGCCAGAGCCATGGGACCTGCTGAGGAAATCTGCTAATGGAATAGAACCAGCCCATGGGAAAGAAGTTTGTTGCAGTCAACAAAGATGAAGGGAGTTGGAAATCTGAAGAGCAATTTGATATCACACATTGGGAGGCAGAATTTGGAGTTTTCTCATCTTGTTTTTGATCTTGTTTTGTTCAGTATTTCCTCACTATGATCCTTTGTAATGCAAATATATATTCTGTGATGTTTAAGGGATGTGATCTGCTTTTGATTTTGACTTTATAGGGAATTACAGTTAAATGATTGAATGAATCTCAGAAAAAGACTTGAACTTCAGACTTTTAACATTGTTGAGACTGCTATAGACTGTGGAGATATTTGAAGTTGGACTAAATTTATTTTGCATTGTTCTATATTTAGGTATGGTTTTCATAGACTCATGTATTTGAACAAGCCTATGGGAGTCAGGGAATGCAATGTGATGGTTTGAATATGCTTGGTCCAGGAGTACCATATTAGGATATATGCAGTCTTGTTGGATTAAGTTTGACCTTGTTGGAGGAAGTGCGTAACTTTTGGGGATGGGTTTTGGTACCTTTCTTCAAGCTGTCTGGGAGACAGTCTTCTCATGTTTGTCTTTGTAACAAAATTTAGACCTCTCAGTTCCTCCAACCCCATGATTTCTGCCATGATTATGATGGACTGAACCTCTGAACCTGTAATACAGCCCCAATTGTTGTTCATTATAACAGTTGCCTTGGTCATGGTGTCTCTTCACAGCAATGAAAACCCTAGCTAAGACACAGATAGATAGATAGATAGATAGATAGATAGATAGATAGATAGATAGATAGTTAAATAGATCATAACATTCTCCTTGTGTGTCAAATACACAGTAGCTTTATAAGGTAAATTTGAAAATCTAATTGTTAGATTCAAATAGGAAATAAAACAAACAACTACAAGGACACACAGTTAATAGATTGAATAGAGGTTGCCCTGAAAAAAAGAAATTTTGCAGGTTGTAACCAACAAGGCAATAGAAGAAAACACATTAAACACTATAGAAGATAGTAATACTGTCAAACTCTCATTGTATGAAAGAATAGTGGGAGATAATGCTGGGTGAGCTATCAACAACACAATGGCAAAGGCAGTTGAGTACCCACATTGAAGTATGTATAGGGGAAGGTGATAGAGAGCCAGGAGTCCTTAGAAATCTCTACTCTATGAAGGATTCAGAGAAGAGAGTGGTATCAGAGGAGGACAAAGAAAGGGTTTGGCTAAAAGATTATGAGAGAATTTAGTAGAAAGACAGTCAAAGAAATGAGTAGTTAAGGATGTCAAACACTGATGCCACAAGATAAACATCCTACTGCTCAGGAATTCTGACATCTAACAAGAGCAACAACAGTAGCAATAATAACTTTTTAATTTTGATTGTTTTGTTTGTGAGACAGTGTCCCATTATGTAACTCTGGATGACCTTGAACTTGCCATGCTCCTGCCTCAGCCTCCTAAGTACTAGGATTTACAGGTATGTGCCACCATGTCTAGCTAACAAAATTCTTTTATTATTATCTATACCTCAGACTCTGTCACTGACCTAGAGACATTGATAAAACATGTTTTCTTATTTTTTTCTAAGCATAAAGCACATAATAATTTCCAAGAAATAACTCATATTCTAAGCCAAGCTTACATGTATATCCCTAGAATATAGATATTACAACATTATCATTGGTGCTTGCTAGAAAGTTTCTATTGGTTGACCAGAATAGTCATGTGATCTAGCTTAAACCATTGGCTCTCTATTAGCCAGTAAAATCCTGTCTGATAATATTACTTGCCTTATTCTCTGTATCAGAGTCTTTTACTTATTCCTGTGGGGTTGAGTGGGACCAATGATGTTCTCCAACCTCTCCAGAAGAGATGTCTCTGAGGAATAGTCTGTTCCTTTGGGGACTGGCCATACCTTTTCTGAAGCATTTCCAACACTTGGATGTGTGCTGAACACAGGCTATCTTCACACAGAAGAGTCTGATGGATGGATAGGAGTGGCCTATATTAGCAAGAGAAGTTGGCCAATAAATTGCTTTTCTTTCTACCAGTGACACTTCTGAATAGCTTGGAAAATATCTTAAAGGCCAACCACAAATTAGAAAGACCAGAGGCCACTGCTGCGGAGTGGCTTTCAGTTTATGGAAGAAAATCTCTCTTGAATGTAAGGGGACAGTATATTAAGAAAAGGTTGTTGACATTAACATACTTATTCAAGCTAGGACTTGCTCTATAACATGTTTGATAAATGCCATGCAAACACTTCCATGCTCATGTGAGATGCTCAACCAACAAATGTTTTTAGAGCTTTTGCACATCCAACAGGGTATATTTAAAGTCCCAGAATACAACTAAGAAAAATTTTATTTTTACTTAAAATTCAAATATTCCAAAGGGAAAGAAGAATAATTGTGGAGCTAAAATAAACCAAACTAACAACTCCTTTAAGCCACAAGCCAACATCCTGCTCATAGGGCTTGCTCTAATATAAAACAGTCCTCTAGTTTGCCATCATAATCCTCCTCACCCCGATGTCCACATCTGGAAAGCATAGAGTAGAACATGAGTATTTATTAGGATGGACTATGTCATCCACAATCACTCATACAATGAAGGAAGGGCACAGGATACCAAAGTAGTTCTGCATGAGCTTATGCTCTTCCTGCCTACTAGTGCTCTTTAAGCTATGTTGACAATGACTTTGCTCCATCAATGACCATAAGCAAAATCAGTATCTTTCAGAACGCATGTGCTAGTCTGCAAAAGATAGATGGAACAGTTGTTGGGATAAAGTTCTGGAAGTAACTTTAATAGGTAGTGTGGTTGAGACAAAGGGAATCATTCAGCAGATTCCCTTGTCATTTAAAAAGCCCTTTTGCTCTTCATCTTGAGTTTCCTACAAGTGCACCCTCTGTACCTGGTACTTTTACAATCACACAACTACGAATTGTATGGTTTGGCTTTGAATTCAGCTTTGAATGAGTATCTCAAAGCATGGCCAACACAGAAAAAGCTGGTGAGGACCATGATGGCAGTGGGTATACCAGCTATCCACATGGGCATGTTGTGCTTTAGATCTGCCATAGTTGACTCTAGACACTTGGAAGTACTTTCAATACTGGTAAGAGGGGGCTAAAGATGATGCATGGGTCATCTGAAGTGGCAGGAAGTCACAGCACATGAAATGAAAATCTGTGGTCAAGACTTAACTTGACAACTCCAGAGAACCATTTTTAGGTCCTGAAGGGGAGAGAATCTTGGTGTTTGGCCACCTGGTCCAGAGAAAATTACCCTAGGCATGAGATAGGTGCCTTATTTGGTCTAACCAATGTAATTGATTTTTAACTGTTTCCAAGCCAATTTTGAGTAAATGGTGGTGTCATAATAAGATCTGCACAGCAGCGGGTTCTACAAACAAGAATCTCAAACTCTTACCAGAGTTTGTGCTATGCTTTAGGATGTCCCATAACTCTTAATGTCATGTACACAAACATGCATATAGTCAACACACAGAGACTTTCCTAGACCTCACTGTCTTTCATGGCAATCTAACATTTGAGAACATTCTCTAAAATGTTTTATTCCAAAAATCATAGCAGATCTGTCAACAATTTGCCATGAGATGACTTGAAAGGAAAATAGGGTCACAGCACGGTAATTGAATTTTGAAAATATTTCAATGTTTTCTCAGTATAATGTCAATGTTTTGAGCAACCCTGGTGTGGCAAAGCAGACAAGGTTTCTGCTTCAAGAAATCACAGCCAAACAAAACCTCCTAAGCTGGTATGTTTTTCACCACAATGCTTAGATAATCTTTCAGAATCACCTTAGCAGCTTAGGGGAAAAGGGATCCCTTGACTGTATTTGTCTTGTCAAATAAGACTCTCTCGAATGATGGGGCCTGGGAATCTGATTCTCACTGCTCAAACTTTGGCTTTGAATCTGAAGATTGGAGAGCACACTGCTCACCCAGCTGTGGTGAGGGGCTCATTAATCTCAACCCTCCTGATCCTCTAACATGCAGGAAACTATAGTCCATTTCAGCTGGAATTGTTGAGTGAAAGGATATTCAATCAAAAGCTTCTCTTGAACCCCAGAGTACCTGCACAGCAGAAAGGAGAAAAGACAGCTCTATGAGTCAAAGAAACATCACAAATACATCCTCTAGATTCAGATGTAGATGTACCTGTTGCAGACAAACCCATCCCTTGTGACTCCAGGTACCACTTGTTGAGGTGGGTATTTTTTCAGAGAAGGAGCATTTTTGCTCAGCAGTACTGAGTGGCCAGAACACCCAAGAAATTTTAATGCAAATCCCATAACTCCAGGTCCAAACTTCAGAGCAACATTACCATAGGTCCATACCAAGAATGCAATGTTTCACACAATAGGACTTGAACAAAAGTAAGTCAGTTCTGACCCACGGGAACCACCTTGGATAGGTTAGAGGTCAAGCCTATAAGTGGATTTCAGACATGCTAGCATTGTCCACTGATTTTCTATGCCATGATCAGAGTTGTCCTTGATATGCCCTGTCATGTATCTCCAAAAGGTAGCCCAGTTTTCTATCAAAATCTTTCTCTATTTGCATACCTATTTCAGTTTACATTTCCATCACTTTGGACCCAAACTACTGAAAGACCCTTAACTGATTACTGCCCTTCTGTCCTTCTGTCTTTGCCTTTCACCCATCCAGTCACTTCAAGCAACTCCCCCATGACATCCTACACCACGTCAGTTTCTTATCTAAACCTTTAATATCTGGTCACAGATCTTAGGGTAAAACTAAGTTTCCTACCACCATGCATAGTAACTCCACCAGCTGCGGCACAGGTACCCCTCCTGCTCACCCCCCCCCCTTCTCACCCCAGGTGACTTCCCATCTTGCCTTCCTCACTTTGGGTATCTTAAGTTTGCGTCTTTTAGATGTCTAGTCTATGTTCCTTTCTGCTCGGCAGCCTTCATATATTTCGTTCTTTCCCAGAGGAGCACTTTTCACATCCTAATTCACTCACTTAGCTTACTTGGTCTTCAGATCTCAGTTCATTATCATTGCCCTAGGGAGCTCTCTCCATTATTCCGGCTCCCTCCTCCCTAGCACCAAATCAGTTCCTCCTGCTCCATACTTTCCTGGCTCCTGTACTTAGAACAGTTGACAATTGTTCTGTGCCTGGTGATTGCCTGTCTCACCCACTAGAATATGAGTTATATTAAGGTGGAGACAATGCCAGTTTTGTCCAGTGTCACCTTTTCCCCACAACCTGACACAAAAAATTGGGATGGAGAAAAATGAGAACAAATATTACTATGTGTGTTCTTTGCTGCTGCTGCTGCTCTGCTGCTGATGGTGGCGGTGGTAGTGGTGGTGGTGGTGATGACGGGATGATGATGATGATGATGAGGAGGAGGAGGAGGAGGAGGAGGAAGATGGTGATGATAGCGATATCGGACTAGCTGGTGGCATTCCTGGTTCTGAGTGTTTTGCTTTCTTTTAAACTTTAAACAGGTCATGAGTTGATTGGCAATCTGTTGTGCTATTTAGTGAATGAATATGCTTCATTTCTCTGAGCTTCATTTTCCTCTTGACAAATTGGAGAAATGTGAGTGAATCATATCCTATGCTGAATATTGTATGTTTTCCCATAATTCTGTATGATTGAGAGAATAGAACTTCTTAGATTTTTCCCCTGATAATGTGAACATGCTATGCGTTTTCATATATTTTCACATTGCTCTGAGATAGCATTTTCCCACATTTGTTTTTAAATTGACATTCTGATAACCTATACAGAGAAGAAAAAACTAAAGTAATAAAGTATTTTTTAAAATAATTTATGTTCATTGAAAATGAAGATAATTTTTAAAGAAATCAGTAAGGTTTTTATTTTATCAAGTTGGGCCTGAAAGTTGCAAACATTCTTACTACTTAAGGTACCTTTCTGTACCTTTCCACAATCAATTTCTGTCCTTTTGATGGAAATATGATTGTCCTTCATTTTTAAAGTGAATGTGCTGAGAAAGTGAATGAGAGAAGGAAAGTGGGAAAGAAAAAATAAGAAGGGAAGGAGAAAGGGAAGAAGGAGGAAGGAACAAATGAAAAGACATCTATTGCCTTCTGGTAGAAGATGAGGGACTGGGACTAGGGAAGAGCAACTTAGCATGGACTCTCAGCACTATGAGCAACCCTGTGCCTCTCCATCCTTCTTGACCACTCTCCATATAATGACAAACTCCCTTACATTCATTCCTTTCTCTTTTTCTCTGCCACGTGAAAAGATGTCAAGTAAGGCTCATAGCCATTCAATTTCACCTTTAAGGAGAGTAGACCAGGTATGGACACCTTGTGTTCCTCCAGAGACCATACTGTTTGATGATGGAAAAAAAGTGGCATCTACTGAGATAATCAGGTTTTAGAATGGAAAATGATACTTTAGGGTTGAGGTTAAAATGGGGACAGAATGTTGACACGCTATGATAGAAGTTAGAGCAAGGGGAGGTTATATATAAGGCAACAACAATGGAGCACCTTGCCTGGTAAGACAGGTATGGGCACACCCAGGAAAAGGTTCATCCAAGTGAGCCAAGCTCTAGGTATGTAGGCAATGATGGTGTGACCTAAGGGAAGGAAGTAGGAACTAAGATTGAAACTATTTTGGGGAATCTTGAATAACAGGATTATGGACTGGCTAGGCACTATTGAAGCATTCAAAGGTAGACATAAAGAAGACATTTACTATTAACTGTCAGCTAGGTAGTAGAGGAATTGATGCAGGGATCTAGGAACCAATGAACAAGAGTTTTTAATAGAGAAGGCTGATACTGCAGGAAGTTGTACTGTACAGTGTTGGGAAGCATCCTTGGACTCAACCTATTCTGTACTATTTGTGATAACCAACAATATTCCCTACACTACTAACTATTCCCAACAATCTTATAAATGATGTGGTGCCTTGAAAATTATTGATCAAGGGAAAAGATAGGGGTCAGGGACCACAGTAGCTTTTAGCTCTATAAATGTCACAACAAAAGTAAAGGTAATAAATAGTCAGGGAGATCTTCATGTTTCAACTTTTAGTAATGAAAAAACAGTAACATTCACCAAAGGGAGTGTGGGGACTAGTAAGAAGAAATTGCAAAGTTTAAATGATTGTACAGTAGAAATACACAAGGAAGTAAAGAGAAATGTTCAGTAAGTAGTTTGTTCACTCAAGATGTCATGAATGAATAAAGATGCAGGTGAATGGCATATGTCAAAAGAGAGGTTGGAATGTAGACTGTGTATTGTAAGAAAAAACATTAAAGTAATACTCTTTTAAAAATGATTAGGAGGTTGAAAGAATTTAAGAGCCAAAGGATAGGAAGAATTCTGTGAAATGCTGGTATGAACTTATAGCATCTGTGGTGACCTACACAAGACCTGGAAAAGATCAAGCCAGCCAAACTTTTAGCATAGCTGAGAGAGGAACTAACAGGAACCCACTCCTAGCTGAGCAGCTGTTGGCAGTTGATAGCCACTGGTGTAGGCTGCCCATGCAACAGTGGATGGCTTACACCCTGGCACATATGGGAAACATGAAATAGATTTGAGTGGGCTATGATTTAAAAATAAAGAGAGGATGTGAATTTGGGGGATGGGAGTATGAGAAGAGATCTTGGGAAAAGTTGGAAAGGGTAATAATAGGATAGATGCAATAATATTTTATTGTATACATGTATAAAATTCTCAAATAATAAAAATGTGATAAATATGAGTACAGGACAGATAGCTGTTTGTTTCCACTTGTCCATTTGTGTCAGCAGTGTATTTATTACAGAAAGAATATAGGTCCTGTGGATTCTACAAAAAAGCCAAAAAACCAAAAATCAAAAACAAACAAACAACAACAACAACAACAAAAAACCAGTGCTTTCAAAGTATATTTGAGGTAGGGTAAGAACAAAGACTACTCATTTTCATAAGCAACCACAGTTGTGGGATGGATGCATATATTCATTTTATACTATCCATAGAAGTATTTTAAATGCATCTTATTCAATCCCATCACAGAAAAGAAAAAAAATTAAAAGTGGAGTTTAGAACCTTATAAACCATTTCATTCCTTGTGCAATGACAAAGTCTAAGAGTTTAGTTTGTGTTATGTAGACTGCACAGTCAATAAGAGAGTTGTGATTTCTACAAATCGGAACATTTCACCATCATTTCAAGATTCACCTTAAAGTTTCTTCTGCATCATAGATTCTAATAGCCTGGCCTGGCCCACCTTGGAAATATACTGAATTTACAGCAAACAGACTCATACTCCCTAGTCTAGGGATATCTATCCACTTTTCAATTTGAGTACAGGCTTAAAGCAAGTGACATCAAATTAAGAGCTAAAAAAAAAAAAAAAACATCCAAATGCAACTTCTTCTCCTGCCACTTGCAAACTTGCTGAGTTTGCATGGGTCTCTTGACAATTCTGATTTCCATTTCTTAATAATAAGGATAGTCTTACTACATGGCCAAACTCCACTGTGACTATCCTATAGTATGAAGTATAAAGTGCGCCTTTGACAGTGAATGTGGTCACTAACTTATTGCTAGGGATACAAGGAGGAAGAATGGATCCATGAGAAGGGGAGTGGCTGATATACCAGGAAGACAGCCTCAGTAGCTGAGCCCCTGAGGTTGAAGACAAGTATAACTCTAAGAGTGAAATTACACTGAAACATTGTCAATTGTCTCGGAGAGTGAGCAGATGAGTCCACCAGAGAAACATCTGGAACTGACATTTGAATTGGCTAATGATAGCCTGAAAGCAGTTTAGGAGCCAACTAATGATGCACTCAGCAATCAATTGCTGAGTGCAAAGCAAATAGGAAGAAACCTAGATCATTTTTCCCATAAATTTGGTGGAACAAAATGTCACGATATGAGGAACGGCAAGACTGAGAAAGTTGTAAACATGAATTTGAAGGTACTACTCAGATTCTGGGAGGATCTATCAAAAGAGATTATGACAGGAAACCCAAGTGAAATTATCCCGTGTAAGATGGGTATTAATTGTGGTCATTTATCTTTTTAAGGCAGGCATTAGAAGATTATTCACTGTAGGCTTCTGGTAGTTCCCCTATACACATACACACAAAGACACACACACACACACACACACACACACACATGCTTATTCCCTCTATGGGGCTCTGTGGTCTAAGAGAACATGGCAATTGCTGTTTTAACTAAGATTGGGCAAAGCATGTTGCCTTAACTACACTGTAAATCTGTGAAGCAAAAATATGTACCAAATCCCAAAGTTAGTAAACAATGGTAATGTTTTTTTCCTCAAACAATTTCCCATGACTTGTGTTTGGAACAAACTTTAAAATAATTCTGCCTTAAACAAGGCCAGCTACTATCCTTTTTAGCATGGTTTTTTTTTAAAAAAAAAAAAAAAAAAGTATCAGTGTTTCGGCAAAAGAAACCACTGATGTTGTACCTCCTGTCATTCCCTCATGCGGAATCCCTGAAGTCGAAGAGATCTGCAGGTCCAAAAATCATTTATAGTTCTCTCAACATCTCTGTCAAGTTGGATCAACTCATAGCACATAACCAAGCTGATGACAAGGTTGCCTTAGGAACCCCCACCCCTCCCCGACACAGTAGCCCTCACACATTTGAGTCATCAGAAAGGGAACTTATGTAAAAACTACTATCAATTCTCCATATTGACACCTAATGAAAAGACAACCTTTATGATCATCAGTAAGAGGTTCTAGGAGCAATTCATCTTCTACCACTTCTATGGGTTATCACATACTATCCAGAAATGCCTTCTCAGGGCAGGGGCAAATTTGCAGTTTCTGAGGAAATGCCTGGGTGAGTAGAGATAAGAAGGTTGAAAAGACAATTTCTACATGGAGTCTAAAATCATGGTAACTTTTGATGACCACTGGCAATTATAAGGTATTTATTAGTAGGGTGAATCCTTTCTGTAGATTCAGTGGCCTTCTTTTGCTTATTCTTTGTTTTTTTTTTTTTCATGCAGTGTGTGTGTGTGATATTTGTATTTTGTTTCATCTAGGGCGTTTTCCTCTGCAAAATTAATTGTGAGCCAGTTTTTAAAAAGTAATCTTGAAGAACAGAAGCAGCTTCATTTAAAAACATTAAAATTTGAGAAGAAAAAATAATTTTGTGTTGATTCTGAATTCCATGAGAGAAATCTAGAATCCCTATTCCTCCTGAGGGCAAGTGACAATCAGTGCCCTATTGCTAATTGTTGTTTTCTTCTCTGAGAGTGTCTGTGCAGTCACTGCTTTCAGGGAGATCATTGAAATCTCTATGATTTCATTCAAAAAGCCATCCCATCCAACCATTCACAGAAGAAAGAAAATGATAATAACCCATTTAAGTCAACATGCTGTTCTATGACCTCAGCATGTTTTCAGAGCCCATTGTGAAAGAGCTCTGACAGACAGGCAAGACAGCACCGCTTCTGCACTAGCTGAGGCTCAGGCACAGCAGTGAGGAACAGGCTCTGTCCCCTGATCCCTTGCAAGAGAACTGGCTACGGTTGAAAGGAGAGGCAGCTGCACAGATCATGCCCACTTTCTTGGTCGCTGGAGAAACAGAGCTTGTTTATTTTAAGCAAACAGCCAAGCTTACTCCAGATCACGGCACATCCTCTCTTTTTGTACACAGGGCATCAGACACACACATCTCATCTGCAGGAGGCAGGGCTTTGATGCCACTTGGCCCCTCAGCATCCCTCAGCATCCTGCTTGGACCACTGTGTGAACTTCCTAAGTACATTTTCTTCATCTCTATCCCTTTCTGTCTTCTGCATGACCCATGACTTTTCTACAGAAAGCTTAGAATTTATCATATGTTGGATTAAAACTCTCTAATACCTCCCTATGACAAATATGTCAAAGTCATTCCTCATAATCTTCAGTAGAATAAGCTTTTTCCTGCCACCTACTTTTCTTTCTGGTTTTAACTCCCATGTTTTCTCTACTCCTTACAGGGAACCAGCCACATCAAACCCAAGGGTTCTTGGTGCTTTCCCAACTCAGAGGCTGTGTGCAAACTGTCTTTTATTTTGGAACATTCCCGTGAAATCTCTCTTTGAGGAGTCCCAACTTATTTTGCAATATTCAAATTCAAATAGTACTTCCTCAGTAAATCCTTCATAGAAGCATCTTGTCAGAAAGGGCAGAGAGAATAGGTCTGTCTTATACTGCTTATTTCTCCATACCTTTATGAATGACAAGATAGCACACGATGCTCAGAGGAATACACCATAATAAATACCATGAATGAAAACAATCTCTGTACAATTTTTCCCCTGACTTTAGGTAAACCTCCTAATACCTAACTCAGTTTTCTAAGCTGAAAAATTAGAATAACAGCTAATATTGCATAGGATTGCTATAATAAGTAAATGAATCAGAAGAGGTCCTTATTCATTGTGAGCACCCTGTAAGTGGTAGATATTGTTCTTGTGTCTACTAAATTTTTGATATATTCATTATTTGCATATTTTATATAGAGGAAAGAACGGGGACTCAACTTTGGTCATTCTTCTTATCATATAATCACAGTGCTTACCTATTCTATGTAACAGAGCTGGAATAAGTGTTTATTGAGTTGAGAGTTGGTGTACTGTTTTCTGCACAGTAAAGTATCTCCATGACTCCAGAGATTGTATCTCAAGGAATTTTTTTCTACTTCTCTCTCCATGGAAAGGGAGACATTATATAAGTCCATCAAATACTTAATCATAAAGAGACTCTTGAATAAAATCAGTTCGTGAAGCTCCTAGTGATGTCACAATTTGGCAGCCAGATCAGAGTCCTGGTTCTGACAGGGCTCATGTCATTGTGACAGATAATTTTATTCATTTGTTCAGATTTCCTTCTGGATCTTAACCACATACCAGAGAGCATTCTGGGTACTGGAGAGAAAGCCCTGCCCATGATCCCCAAGGTTCCCATTCTCATAGACATGTATTGGAAGGGGAGGATGCAAAAGGAAAGAAG
>NW_022196900.1:16721382-16738882 GCF_008632895.1 Mastomys coucha | reverse complement strand
GCACTGATAGTGTCATACTACAAAGTCATTGAACAAGGAAACAAATATTCAAAATACGGGAGATAATTTCTACTGCTAAGAGTGTATGACTTTTATATCAGCATAATGCAAAAAAAAATATAGGAAGTTGAATTTCTGTAGGTTAAAAACTAGGGACAATCTTCAAGTGATTAATTTGAATAAATAATTTTTTAATTTATTTGATGATGAATAGAATTGTTCTCATACAGTCTTGTCAAAAGTAAAAGGACTTTAATCTGGTTGGTTGGGTGGTTGGTTGGTTGGTTGGTTTGTTGGTTGGTTGGTTGGTTGAAGCCAGGTCTCATATGTAGCTTAGACAGTTCTCTAACACATGATCTTCCTATCCCAGCCTCTCAAATCCTGAGACTGCAGGAGTTTACTCTCACACAGCCCTAGAGCTGCTTTTTACTGCTGGGGAGCAGGATTAAGGGTCAGACAATCCTGAGTTCCAGTGCTTGGCCACTTCCCAAGGTGACTGTAATTAGAAGCCATTCAGCCTCTCTCATCTTCTGTTTCTTCATCTTCAAAAAAGAGAATAGCAATTTCCCTTCTACAGGTGTTGGCTCAGAAAATAGCTTCAAAAATATATTACCAGTACAGAACATTAAAAGGATGCAACATTTCTTCTCTCTTGGGACCTTTAAAATTATGTTCTGAAAACAAAACAAAACAAACAAAACAATCTTGAATTCAGTAGATTCAAATGTGGGCCCTTCTTTCTTTTTAGTATAGCCAAATTGAAGGGTGATTCACTTTGCAATAAAAGCATGTTATTATAGGCTAGTTGGCACACTCATGGCCAAGCCATCTATCAGCTGTTGTGGATTGATCACTCTGCTTCTAGAATAAGAACACATCATCTTCTGTTAATGAACCCTGGATCAAATTTGTGTTGTAAGGTAAAGGTGTATCCTGCGGGGTACTCGGGTCATTTTCTATATGTGTTAAAGGTTCTGTAAAGTTTGAGAGTGGCCACACATGGCAGAAAAGGCTCTTTGTAGAGGTGTGGGGGAGCTACGGTATCATTGTGATGGTCTGTGTCTGAGTTTGTGGATTCTACTTATTTGCCTCTATATTTTTTGTACAGATTCCTTAAAATGCAGTGCTTCAAGCCTGACCTTCCTGAAGAGTGGGTTTCTGGGATGGTCTTTAAGTGACTAAGCTTCAATATTTTTTACTTTACTTTCAGAGCCTCTGATGGACTTTAAAGCCTGTGTGCAGACATGCAGGGCCACGTGGACGTGAATATATACATGAATATGTGATTCAAGAATCACAATGAAATTTCAAAGCATTCTGAAATACATTGTGGTCTTTTCCTCTCTCATGCTTTTCCAATTCTGTCCCTTTCTCCTGGGACATGGTTCAGTCTTTCACTCCTGGTCAGACTTTTCTTGAGCCTGGTGCCTCCAGCCAGAACCTTCCCAGTCATCTCTAAAGTATGACTCTTCCCTCTGCTGCTCCTTAACATTTTTTTATTACAGCTTTTTCACATGAGAGCTTAATCATCTTTTGGTAACTTTCCACACCAATGCTGAATAATTTGTAGAAGATCTAGAACATCTTTAATCTATCTTACCAACCATGCTCCATCACAACACTTGAAATACTGAAGATATCAATATATATCAAATGAATGAGTGAATGACTCAGTGATTCAATGATTGAGGAAGAGAATTATGGGTGTAATGCCAGGCCCAATCACAGTATGGTCACAACCAAAATGGAACAGGACTTTAAAAAAGAAAGATATCTCAAGCATCAATCTGTAAAGTATTAAAACTTCCAAGAGGAAAGAGCTTCCTGAAGCAGGTGCACCGGCTTGTACGACACAGTGATTCCAGAGTGGCTAATAGATCAGGTAATTTGTCCACTTCCCTGGAGTAAAGGTTTAGGCTGGGGCTCACAATTAGCTCAGAGAGTCCTGTGCATGATGCTGCATGCCTCCTTCAATGCAGTTCAATTAAGCTTAATATCCTATGACTCAAGAGTTTGCACACCAAGGCTTGGCACTTAATATTGTAATTACCTCTTTTGATTAGAACTGCCTTTCATAAGCAAATCAAGGCAGTGGTTTGACAAGCTTGAGGAATTGCTTTGGGAGCTCACTCTACAAGTTCCACGGGGGAATTATAATCACGGTAATTACCGTCCAAGCGAGATTCCAGTTCTCGATGTACGGGATGTACTGGGAGGTAAGTGCATAAGAGTCACGCATTGTGCCCTTTCTCCCTCTCGGGATAAGCTGTGGAACTGTAAACAAGGAACAAGCTTGAAGCAAGCTCAGTGCAGTCAAACTAGCCCACAGGCTGAGCTGCTTGTACAGAGACAGGGCTCAGCCTGTTCAGTACACTGAAAGTAATTATTTGGCCACACTGTGGTTGTGGGTTTTGTTTCTCCTCCTGTCCACTGAAACTGGACACATAACTGGTAAAAACCCACTCAGCAATTCTGTGCTAATGTCTGGAACTCTGTGGACAATGAGATGTGAATCCACACTCGGATCTTTGAGAGGTTCCTAAGATAATGTTGCACTGATTATAGAAACTAAAATCATCAAGAAGACTGAGGGTAATGATGCAGGACAGGACTTGGCTCAGAGTTTTTAGGGTCTCAGTCAGTATGCAGATAAAACTGCCCCTGAAGGATGAATACAGACTCTATTAGTGATGCTCTGAGCATGCTGGGCTGATTTTACAAAACAGATGTCTCAAGGAGACTGAAAGCCTTTTGTAAGCCGCAAGAGAGTCTTGTTACACAGAAGTATTCAGCCTACGGATGAACACGGCTGCCTTTCCAGACCCGTGGCCACGTGCTGGCTGCCCCGAGAAGCTGGAACAAGTCTCTCGTGTTAAAACGCACCATCTGCCTACAGTGCTCCAAGGAGACTCTAAGAAATAGTTACTGGTTCTCTTTTGCTTGGAGAATTTTTTTTTTATATTGGGGCCCCCTACTCTTTGGAAACATTATCTCTCATGTCAAAAGTCCACACTAGTTGTTCCCTACTGCACACACTCCACAGTCATTGCCCCTCACCCTGGACTTTTCTCTCCATCATTCACAGCCCAAAGATTCTTTTAAAAATTAACAAAAACAGAAGGGAAAAAATGCCACAAGACTAAGATTACTAGCAGATGTTCCGGCAATGCTGGAAAGTGCAAAAGGCATTGGAGGCTGGGGTTCGCTTCTCAGCCCCTTTGGAGAGCAGCACAGAATTAGTGATGATCCACACCTCGGTGCACTTCCTCACTGTTTCATTCTTTCAAGAAATATCCTTTGAATAAGAAAAGATGCCAAGCCTGCTGCTGAGCTCCTCCACCTCACAGGGGATAAACATTTATCGCGAGCTTGTTATGTGCAAGACACTACTCTAAACCTTCCAGGTTAGAGTGTACTAACCCAGTTTCCCTAACAACTGACTTGTTTATCCTCAAATGAGAAAACAGTGACAGGGAGCAACAACGTTAAAACTGTTGATCCAAAGTCACACAGGTGGGAGAAAGAGAGTTCAGAACTGGGGCCTCGGCAGTCAGATTCTTTAGCCTAAGCCAAAGCTCAACAAGCTTTTCCTGCAAAGGGCAAGATAAGAAATGATTTAGATTTCATGAGCCAAATGTTCTGCTATTACTCATTTCTGCTACAATAGCTCAGAAGCAGTGCTGGGTAACACATACATAAGCAGGCGTGGCTGGGTTCTGATATGACTATATGCATGGATGCCGACATCTGAATTGCATAGCATCTTTATGTGTCATGAAGTAGCCCTGATCTGTTGAGCAATTTTCCTAGCCATTTAAAAATATAAAATATCATGAATTATACAAACTAAGAGGTAAGCTAGATACATGCTCAGTTTCTATCATTGATTCAAGGCCCAAGTTATGGTAGAAAATAACATAGTGTTATTTTTCTTGGGGGTCCTGTAGTCTGGCTGGGGTTAGAATGTACTAGCAGAGGGTGTAAGCTGAGGGCTTTACATCTGTGCACTTGATGCTTGTTTGGCCTGCATCACTCTACCTGTCCCTGGTTCAATCCTTCTTGTCTGAAGGGCTTCACAGTGGCCTCCTTCCTCTAGGCATCTTTCCTTGATGCCTGTTGCTCTCTTCCCAGTGACAATGTTCTTCCTAAAACTCTATCCTCTGTTAACAGTCTTACAGCCACATAATGCTATGTCTGCAGAGAGAGGTAAGATCTCACATATAGGTCTTCTCCTGGAACCTAACCAGACCTGACATAGGCCATATGTGAGATAATGGAATTATTTTAAGGATGGGGATTATTTCCCAGGGTGAGGATGAAAATGAACATATAGAACTGAGTTGTATAAAAGAGTACTCAGAGCCAGTAAGAATGAGAAGAGTGGTATCCTGGGGGTACAGGGAAGCATGGTCGGTCAAGAAGCAGGATGAGCAGATATAGCAGTTCATGCCTTTCATTCCTATCACTTAGAAGACTGTGACCGGAGGATAACCATGAGTTCAAGGCTACAGAGTGAGTGGGATAGATTCAGACCAGCTAACACAGTTAAACACAAACCAGAAAGAAGAACAGGGGGAGCAGCAGGAGGAGCAGGAGGAAGATGAATCTGAGGAGAGAGAGGAAGAAGAGAAGGAGGAGGAACAGTGACTGTAGTAGCCAGTAGCAGCTGCCAGAATAATGAAAAGTGTGACACTGACCAGGTAACAGTAGACCAGGAAATCTGTGCAAGTGATAAAAGGAGCAGCCTTGAAGTCAGCCCTTGCATTAGCAACAGATTCCCCACTGGGGAAGTTTGCATGTTTACCCAACTTGTGTGATGCTGAGACAAATTGTTGACAGTTTCAGGTTTATTGTTTCTATGATCTGACCTTCTCCTAAAGGATAAGAACATGCCACCCCAAAAATGTGCTATAGCCTGGGTGTGATGCTTATAATAAACTACAGGCAGCAGAGATTCAGCAGGTGCAAGATGAGTTCTGTATATTCACTTTATTTCTTTGAAAGCAAGATGTAGATGGCTCTTTGAGGAAGATGTCTCCACATGTCAGCAGAGAGGACTGTTATCGTCAGTGAAGACAGGAGCAAACACACAGATGTGTCACAACCTCAATGACAGACACCTTTGCTTCATTTAGTTCTTGCAGGGATTTCCAATTGTCAATTTCAATTGCCAGCAAAGGAATTAATGATACTGCTAGGAGAGACAGGGTGGCACACTCTTGTAATCCTAGCATGGAACTAGAAGGAGTAAGATCATAGGTTCCAACTCATGCTTGGCTACAGGGTGAGTCCAAGCTCTGCTTGGAATACATGAAATCCCGTTTTTTAAAAAGTCATTAAAATTGGCCTTTTTTTAGACTTATTTCAAAGTTTCCTTACAGGATGAAGATACAAGAGACTCACTTATCCTGGTTAAGGTAACCAGGTTTCCTACTATAACTCTTATATATATATAAGAAAACTGGCCCACTTCAATATTTGATCACATGGTACCAACTCCTACCAACTCTATGCTGCCTTGTTAACATCAAACAATGGTCTCCTATCAAATGGTTAACAAGGCCAAATCATGTTCTTCTTTAAGAATGTAAACTCTCAGGCTGGAGAGATAGCTCAGTGGTAAAAAGCACTCACTGCTCTTCCTACGGTTCTGAGTTCAAATCCCAGCAACCACATAGTGGCTCACAACCATCTATAATGAGATCTGACTCCCTCTTCTGGTGTGTCTGAAGACAGCTACAGTGTACTTACAGATAATAATAAATAAATCCTTTAAAAAAAAAAAGCAAAAAAACAAAAACACAGAATGTAAACTCTCCCTCAGCCAGATCTGTTTAGCTGTAACCAAACTGTTTCCTGTAATCTCTGTGCATGTAAATGCTAATACATGTTATGATAAGAGTGGAGGAGAAGCCATACTGACAAGGGTCAGATGCCTATAGGCCATCTCATAAAGCACAGAAGTGACATAGTGAGATCAGTGCCATAGAATAAGGAGCCAGATCAGCAAACAGATGGAACAAATCCAGTCCCAAATCAGTTACAAAAAGATGGAGCTGAGGAGGACTCTTCCATCCTCTGTGCTGTTCCCCTGTTCTAGGCATCTGGCCCTGGGTTGTCACTGACTGCTCTTGCTCAGATACACTTCAGTACAATGGATGTGGTGCCTGCTGATAGAGCTGTCTGTGGGAGAAAAGTGAGAGTCAAGTTGCTTCTCCCCAAATGTGTGCCTCATGTGCATCATGAGACTCGTGACCTCTAAGCTACCTTTCTACTCATCTCTGGGCATGTGCCTGCTTCTCCTGGGCTGTATGTCCTCATATTTGCAATGAGATGATGAAGTACTCTTTAAAGGGCCTTCATTAGCTAAGACTGGAGACATGAGAAGGATTCTATAGGACACATTAAAAGGTAGGTTTTGGAAGGGGCGAAAGTTCTGGAAGAGGAAGAAGTAGGAGAAAAGGCATCACTTTCACTCTTACAGGACAGAGGTGAGCCCCTATCTAGGGCTTTGGAAGGGGAAAAGGGGGATCCGTACCAAATTAGCTCCAAAGATGGAAACTTGTTAAGGAGATTTAAAGTCTAGCATCTTAAAACCCTTTGTAGTTCCTGGCGCCTGGCTTTTCTTGAAGCTCAAAGTATTTTGCAAACATTAGCTCTTTAATCCAGCAAGCAGCCCTGTGAAGTGGGTAGGTGTGAATGTCTTATCCCCACTTAGGAACTTTGAATATGAGGGAGAAGAGATCACCAATGAGGGAGCTGGTGTGAAATGCGGAAGGTGATGAGACCAACTACACATGATTAAAACTTTGACTTCCTTAATGTTCTATGGTAGGAGCCATGTCTAGAGTGGAAAGCCAGCTGTATCTGGATACAAAGGGGTCTCCTGGCTACTGTGTAACTTCCGACAAGTTTCTCAACTTCAGTGAAGTGTGTCTTTCCTTTGGAAAGGGCAAGTGAAGATATCTACAACCTCATTGACTTGTGATCTAAGATCATGTTGCATCATGTCAAAATCACTTGAATACTGAAAACTTGATGACTATGTTCAAAAGGTTTTAAAATCACTATTGTAAAGCTCATCAAACACTTGACACAATATTGTGTTCTGAAGAATGCTATACTTGTATGGAGCAAGAGGCTGGGATGGGAGGGAGAGTGAATATAGGGACAGCTACTTAGCTGGTAGGATGAACATAGGATTGGGTCCTGGAGAATGGTCTATGTTGGGTTTGTTCAGATAAACCAGCCAACCAGCTAAACAGCAGTAGTCCTGATGTAAAGCTAGAGAAAGGGCTCAGCTCCTAGGGAAGGTATTAGGACAATACTGCACCCGAGAGTCTTAAGCACTTGAGCATGGACAAACCTTGTCATATCTGTAGTATTATTGTTTTTCAGCACAGAAAACTGTGAACAATGACGTTAGCAATAGATGGGTAAGAAAATGTTCTGCGGTTTGAGAAGAGAAACATAAAACATTTATCTGGCCATTCCCCAAATTTGAGTATTCTAAAACTATTTTTGTGAGCATACCTTAGATGGAAACAATAAATTTATGAAACTATGGGTGTATTTAATATTGGTAAGGTATATTTATATTTTTAGTGATGTGAAACACGATTCAAAATTGTGGGCACTCACCACATTAGTGGGAGAAGTAAGTGCAAGACTTCACAAAAAGTTCTTCAAGGCATGAAAGTGCTAAGGGACATGTGGGAAGAACAGTGGCTGACATGACTGTAAATGACAGATATGAAGGACCTGTGGCAGAGGGAAGAACTCTAGGCCCCAGTCCCCTAGATACTCACTCAAGTGTCCCTGGCACTCTTCTTTCCCCTTTGTCCAAAATGATCATCAGAGAGTTCATTGACTCAACTACTCAGAGGTTGTAGACAGCCAATCACCACTGCCTTACTCTTAGAGTCCCCAGTAAAGGATACGTTATTCTCCCACGTTCAAGTTCCCTGTCTTTCAGTCACAGTCCTGACTTAGTTTCATTAGCTGGCCTTCTTATACTCGATCACACTGACCAGGATGCCAGTGAAAATCTGAGAGTAGTAAAGACAAGGCCATGAAAGGCTTCAGGATCTAGGAACCAGTACCATCTAAATAGACCTAAAAATCAAAACACTGTGCAAATTGATCATCTCTTATCTGAAATGTCTGAAAACAAAAGTGTTTCTGATTTGGGATTTGGGAAAATTTATATTGACATGAATGAGGTATCTTGGTGAAAATGATACAAGTCTGTATATTAAATTTATTTTACTCCACAAACATTTTACACATAAAAATGGCAAGAAATTATATGCATTATCTTTTGGGGTGGATGACAAATGTATCACCAGGGTGGAATTTTTTCTGTGCACATTGCATCTATTCCCCCAAACTTTCATATCCTGGGGCATTTTGGACTTTGAATTTTGTGATTATCAATTCTCAATATATACCAAAACAATGTAGGGAAATATTAGGTTAAGTTTCTATTTGACCACCAGGCAATTTATGAGAACTCTGTGTCTTGAAGTACTCCACCATGCTACTGTTGACTGTCACTTGTCTTAACAATCATGCTCCTTACCAAGTCAACAGAGGCCCTGTAGGCCTGTTTGTCTCCCTCCTGCTCACTCCTTCTCTCATATCCATCCATTTTCTCTCCTCCAAGCATGCCAGTCTTTCAGCCTTTACTAAATACACATATTCTTATCACTCTACCCATGGTAAGCCCCTGCTGGATAGTATTTTCTTTTCTTCTTCTTTATGTTATGACCTGCTGAATCCCAACTATTCTGGAAGTCCTCCAGACTCCTTCAGAGAAAAGCAAGGGCTCTCTCCTGCTTTGTCCCAAAGTACAGAGGCTACTTTATCCAATAGTCAATTCACAAATATTTGTTTATGGCTCTTATAGGAACTGTGTTCTAGAGTCCCATAAGTCTTTGGCACTTCGATTATTGCAGCAAGTGCCATACTATGTATCATTACTTATTTGTTTACCTGTCTGCACGGTACAGCCTGGCGACAGGCAGCTGGGTGGAATGTTTAGTTAAGGCAATGACACTGTTTCCTCTCCTCCACTGACCCACCCAGTTAGAGTTGCTTGTGTCCTCCATTTCTTAACACAACGCTGGACAACTAGCATTCTACCTGTGATCCAGACCCAGAGAATGGCCAAGAAGACTACTTATTCCCTCCACTGTTCCCTGTACCCTGACCATTTGTACAGACAATAATTGTTTGCACCTGATGCCTGAGACTGGACTTGTTCCAGATAGATGCAGTGATGGTTGAGGTGATGAGGACTAAGAATTTCTCAGCTGATGCTGTCATAGCCTACTACAAGGCTTTTTGTGGCTGCCTTCAGTGAAGTGTCCAGTCTGAATCTGCTTACATTCCCTACCTGCTGAACTGAATATTCTCTAGAGCTGGACTGTAAACTCTCTCTCAGTTCTTCTGTCCAGGAACGCTAGTACCAGGGGGCTTTCCCTCTATGCATAAGCGTCTTCTGTCCCACAGAATCTTTACTTGACAATAAAAGTTAGAAAGGTTCAGGCTGAGGGATTGCTGTACTGCACAAGGAAGCTAAGATGACAAAGAGTACAGTGGTTAAAATAGCTACAGAGAGAAGTCTGTGAAGAAAAAAGGAAACAAAAGACAGAAAGGGAAAATATCCAACTTATTTTTTGCATATTTTAATGTGAAATAGGATTGTGCATACCAGTGAAGAATTTTACAGAAAAAAAAAGAATTTTTATTAATTACTGAGTATTTAGAACATACTGAGAGTTTTACTATTTTGCATGGAATATGTTAAGCCATACAGCAGACCACTGAAATAGGTTCTAGCAATCAAATTTCTTTTCAAAAGAAGCAATGATCTAGAGAAACAAAGGAATGTTCATCAATCAGAAAATAGTTGAGTAAATGATGATTTCTCTTTCTTTTAAAATAATGTACATCACAAAAAAGTTCAGTATGCAGTGATACCAAGTGGCTCAGGAAAGAATTTTGTAAGATGGATAAAAAAAAAAGACAAACAAAAAACGCATATAAAGACCTATGCAGTGTAAGCTTACATATGAGTTCAAATGAGTTCAAGTTCTATGAACCTCTTACAGATAACTGTGTGTATAAAGCTATGTTCTGTGTATACTGTGGAGAACAATAAATGTGCTATAATTATGTGTTAGGGTAAAGTGGAACTTTATACATGTTTGTATGTTTGACTGTGTATGAATGACCTAGGAGAGAATAATGGAAGAATATACCTTGCTGTTCTGACTGTGACCATCTGGATGAGGAGACAGGGAGGGGATATTATATACCTTTGCACCACTGGTCTTGTTAAGAAAAATATGTATTGCTTTTTAAACCAGAAATGGACTGGTAAAGGAAATTATTTATAGCAAATAAAATCTCCCGGAATTCAATGTTCTTCACCTTGATGTTACTAAATGAACTCCTCTCACCTGGGCCTGCCCAAGATGATTTGAGCCTTTTCAGAATGTGTCTATGCCCCATCTGCTTCTAGGATATCTCCCCCTTCCCTGATATGTGGGATGATTATATATTTTAAATTTGTCTTTCCAGTTTATGTATCTAAGTCTATACAGAAGACACTGACAGAAGCTCACTCAGCAGGCATTGGGAGACTTACAAATTTGCAACACTGAGCTTTGGTCTATAAGCCTAATGGTTTTATTCCCCATAGTGAGATCCAGACCAGCCTCAGCTACAGAATCTGTTTCAAAAAATAAAAGCAATAGTAAAAACAAAGTCAAATAGTATGAGTCATTCTTGTAATTAACCCTCCACTTCTCTTTTGCCTATCATTAAGGTAAGAAGTCATCAGTTACATGAGCAGTGGATTGCTGATTACAGCCTCACACACATTCATCCAGCAAATATTTATTGAGCACCTATCATGTGCCTTGCATTGGAGTAGGTGCAGAGTCAGCCTTACAATCTGAGCAAACACATTTCCCACAGGCAGGCGGCCAAGAGCCATTAGCACATGCTTCCAACGTTTTTCCTCTTACGATTAAAGAGACTCCTTTTATTGAACTTGAAAGTTTAGTAAACATGAAAGACTTTATTTCAGAAAGACTCTGAATCAGAAAATACTTAAAAGAGCTCAACACAATGTAGAGACATGTAGACTACAAATAAATCCAGGATGGGTAAACATGGAGAACGGAGACTGAACCCTGCAATATGGAGCAGCATCCCGCATGCTGGGTGTTTCACACATGTTGTAATAACAAGTGTGGATGACCTCATATGAAGGGTTCAGTGACTCTATGGCTTATAGTGAAGCGTTGCTCAGGAACACGAGAAAAATGTCAATTTCTTAGAAAGTGTTTTAAAGCCAAGAGTTGATTCATGTCACTGTAGTAGTCATAGATTTCTTGCTAATATGTCATGTTTGCAAAGAGGAATTGTTCCCCTGAGAAGCACATCAGATTTACATGGCCAAGGTGAAGTGGTGGTTGTCAGTCACCCAGGCCAAACACACCAAGTGGAGAATTTTGTCAGTAATTGAACGCTAATTCTAACATCTATGGAATCCTCATCATCTGCCAGACACTTATTTGACATTCTTCTAAACACTTTACATAGGGATTCTCTGATTGACTGGCCAGGCATCCTTATTTAATTATTTATTTATCAGCCTCCTGTCTCCCTCATTGCAGCACTCACAAATGTCCTCCTCAAAGTCAAGTTACTTAGCCCTTCCCTGGCCCAAAATGCTGGTCTGACTTCCTGTCTTAGTCAGGATACACACAAAGGCTTTAGAGTGATGGGCAGATTCTCTATGTCCAGCCCCACCTCCTTGACCTAATGTCCCTCTGATGTTCTCCTTGATCTTTGACTAGCCCTTTTGTTGTAGGAACCTGGGTGTCCTAATTGTCTTTCTTATTTTAATTACACTTTAACATATAATTATATATTCATACACAGGACTAAGCTTTGCTTCTTAAAAAACACAACAGGCTCGCTTCAGTCCCAAGACTCTGCATTGGCTCTTGCCTCTAGCTGGAATGCTTTCCCATAGGCATCTGACTGGCTTACCTCCTCAGCAAGGTCAAGTCATTACTCCAATATCATCTTCTCCACTCTACCACTGTATTATTTCATAACTACTGCCTCCATCCATATTGTTCTGGGTACCCCTGCTACTAGTATTTTCTCCAATATCAGCTGCCCTCTTCTAATATAATATCCAATTTCATAATGTATGTAGCTCATTTGCTGTCTCTTTCTTCCAGAACATCAATTTTTAAACTTTTAGGTCACAACCCCATATGGGATTATAAAACACAGTGTGAGGGTGTCGTGAAATACTTGATAATACTGAATGATTTCTGACTGCACAATGACCAAAATTTGACTTTACAAACTTCGACACATAATGTGTTGCTAACAACATTTATCCTGTGAAGTGCCCTGTGACGTCACTACAGCCCTGGCTCTGAACATACAAGGAGCTACTTTGCAAGCATGTGCTGTCCCTCACCAGACAGCGGCAACCCGTGCTGCCAAAATCACTTTGGTTCCAAGGAGAGAGCACTGTATGGTGTGAACTGCAGTGTTTCTATTGTATGTACAAAGTATTCTGCTCTTAACAGCAGTTGGGTTGACGAGATTTTAGAAAATAGAGACTTTTTAATGTTTTCCTACTGGCCTTCCTCTGCATGTATGTATCAAATTAGTATGTCTTTGGAGTATATTGAATTTCATAAAAAAAATTGTTGAATGAATTTTCACTTGGATTAGGACAACATTTTCAACATGCTTTTGCCATTTCATGTGACATATTTATATGAAGCCATGTTCTCAGCACAATTATAAAACCAAACTAGCCATTGACTCAGAAAAGGACTGAAGATGGACTATATTCTGAGGTAGCAAATATGTAGCTAAGGGGTGATTTTTTTTCATATAAAAATAAGTAAGCATGTCCATTTTATTAGTGTGAAAATTTGATTTTATCTGTAATAAATTATATAACTACATGCATGCTAATAAATTATTTTTTAAAACATTATATGATATATTGTCAATAAATATTTGGTTTAAATATATATTTTAGGTATTTATATGCTCAAGATCATTAGAGCTTCTAAGGTTGAAGGCGTTATGAGTGGAAAAATTCTGAGAAGTTTGTTCTGGGATACAAGGACTGGAAGACTGAGTTACTCTCTGATGCATGAGGACGCCATCACATAGAGAACCTTTCACATGTAGTAGCAGACAGTGAACTTGTGAGTCCATGAGTAAATGTTTTCTCTGTCACTATTACTGAATGAATAGATTATTGTTCTTTTCAAACCTCAAAAGCTCTAGGACAAATTTGCATGTGCAACGACCACTATTAAACAGAGGTAAAGGTACTTCTTAAGGCCACAATGTCTCCTTGGAGAGGAAGGAGGGAAGACAAAGAGACAAAGCAGGAGATATTTTTCCATGGAGAAGACTCCCTATTCAGCAAGCAGCCCAACAGGCATGGCCTCCAGCCTCTGCTGGGATTGCACAGAGTGAGAGGAAGCGAAAGAGAATCGTCTCTTTTTACTGTGTGCCGTGACTTTGACCTCTTAGGTCCTACTCTGGCTGCAGGCTTCAGTACTGCAGGCTGCATCCAGAAAGCAGATAAACAAGAGATGTAAATGAGAAAGACCCAAAAAATGGAGGGTGATGAGCCAAGCAGTCAGCATTTTGAGCCTCTCACATGAAAGGTTCCTTATACATGCTTATGTGTAAGCATATTAATGTCAAATATG
Organism: Mastomys coucha; assembly: GCF_008632895.1. Classification (NCBI taxonomy): domain Eukaryota; kingdom Metazoa; phylum Chordata; class Mammalia; order Rodentia; family Muridae; genus Mastomys; species Mastomys coucha. The sequence goes on along the minus strand of NW_022196900.1, from coordinate 16,725,104 downwards.
AAAATTAGCAGGTGTCTGTAAGATAAGACCAGCTCTGCTGGGAAGGTTCCTGTTTGCCCAACACAAGGTGCCTCTGGTTGGGGTGCTCACCCAGCCTCATCACTTCTGACATTAAACACCACCTGTGTGATGAGTGCTGTGTGTCTGAGAGAAACTTCAGCAGAGGTTCCAGAAGGCCATGCTTGGGCATGGCTGTCCAATTACCTTTAAACTAGGATTTGTGGGCCCTGTCATTGTTAGTCCTCTGATAACTTCTGGAAGCAGCACTGAAGCGGATGGTTGCTTTTAGAAAGTTAGTACAACAGAGAGACAGTCACACAGACTGCAGTGGAACTCATAGGCACTTAGCTTAAGCGGGGGCTGGGAGAGAAGCTGACAGATGTTAGAAACAAGGCTTCGAAGATAGCACTTAAGTTATTGAGATCCCCCTTTGAAGACACAGGTTGACCATAAATGTCCTAAATTATCCCCTGGGCCTACAGAGAAAAGTAAGTGGCCTCCTGCAGACAAGGGGCCATGTCCTCAATTCAAGGGCATTCCTAGCAACAACACCTATGAATCAAGCCCTATGCTAGGAACCTTTCCTTTATAGCTTAATATTGTTACTAGAAATGAAGGCTCATAAAGCTGAAAGGTTTGACACAGAAGTCTGACCACTAAAGGCAGCATGGGAATCCAGGATTCAGCACTCAACATCCAGGGTTCTTTCAGAAGATAGGACCTCCCTGCTTACCACTGCCTATTACTCTTAGCTTAGAAATTTTGGAGAACTTAAAGCAATGTCTGCTACAATAGGGAAAAGGGAAGGGGTGCAGTTGTAGCAAATCAACACCAAATTTCACCTTCCATTACCTTCGCTTGCTAACCCAGGGAAATCGCTATACTTCCGGAAGGCTTAGTTATTCATTCCGGGAACCTGTGCACTGTGAGTCTATGTGGCCTTAACATTGGCCATCTGTCCTGTGTTGTGGGGCAGTCAACACAAGCGAACACTGTCTTTCCTCTAAAGAACTCCCATGCTACATTCTCTTGCCAAAATCCCTTCTCAGAAGACAAGTGAAGAAAAACAATGGGTATTTGCCAAGAAGTTGTCATCGTGACTGGTCTGTGTTAAGCTATATGCATTAAATAGGGAAGCTATGCATTGTCTTTTCATCATTGTTCTTGAACAAGAGTGTCAAGCTTACTGTTAGGATACTCCACTCTCCTCCCAAATGTCTTGACCATGGTCATGAACCATGGAACTGAAAACCATTCATTGCCCTGCAAGCCCTGACTGAGCATTAAGCTGACCTGAATTTTGGTCTGGTTTGGATTTGGTTTGGGATTTCAAGACAGGGTGTCACTATGTAGCCATGGATGTCCTGGAACTCACTCTGTAGACCCAACTACCCTCAAAATCAGAGACCCTCCTGCCTCTGATTCCCAAGTGCTGGGATTAAAGGCATGCACCAGCATGCCTGGCTTAAGCTGATCTGATGTTGAAATTATAAATCTTTTTTATTCTTTGATAATTTCATACAATGTGTACTATACTTTGGCCATATTCATCTTCCTGTCTTCCTCTTTTACATTTCCCACTCTTGCCAAACCCATATTACTTTATTTGAGTCCTTTTTTTATGTGTGTGTGTATGTGTAAAGTTTTTCTCCTTCTGCAACTCTTCCCACATCTTTTCCACCTCCTTGCCCTCCCAATTTCATGTTTTCTCTCTCCTTATTTCCAAAATTGGGTTCCTTTTACCCTTCTTCCCTCCTTTTCTTTCTACCTTCTTTCTGTTCTTTACTGACTCATCTTGTTTAATTAGGGTTGCTTGCTTGAGCACAAACGGAAGGTTATTTATTTCAGCAAGAGCCACTTATCATTGGCACCCAGAGGAACTTAACTCCCATTCTCCTAACAAGCACTACTGCTTATAGCTCCTCCAGAGGCTGGAGAACTCAGGAGCCTTTCTTCCATTTGTTAAGGGATGCTGGTGGACCCAGTGTTGTACAGCTATTAGGTTCCTTTGCATCTATGTATGCTGTCGTGCCAGGTCCAAATGACAGGATTTCAAGGCTTTTCTTCTCCTTGAAATCAACATTCCAACAGAATATCTCTATCACTCCCTTTAAGAATCAAGGAACATTGTAGAGGGTGATTTCTTTGATTTTTCTGATAGATTGATATCCATCAATTACAAACTTCCATCTCCAAAGGTGTTCTGTCCTGAGTAATTACTAAGAGAACATAGTGATTTCCAGCATGGGAAAGACAGTGTAAGTCTCACTGTAATTACAGTGGAAGCCATGAGATGTAATCACTAAATAGACTGCACAAATGGCTCCTGTTAGCTCTGCTGGACTGTTGCGCTTGATATCAAGAACAGAGGTCATATCATTTCACAGAATGAACCAGAGTATCTCAACTGATACGACTTTTAAATTAAGCTTTTTCTCCTTGCACAATTGTAGATTGGTGGGCTGTTGTAAGAAATAATGTAGAGAAATCCACTATTTCTTTTAACCAGTTGTATCTAATAACCTCTTGCAAAACTACAGTACAGAATTCTATCCCAGGGGCTGGCGTGGCTGCTGTCAAGATACAGAACATTGAAGCCAGAAAGAGGATCTCATGTGCTGCCTTTTGTGGCCACACTTCCTCCTTCTTACCCACATACCTTTACTTCCTATCAGCTACTCATCTGGTCTCCATTTCTACAGTTTTGTTATTTCAGGAATGTTACCTAAATGGAATCTAATATTGTATAATCTTTTGGAGTTGGTGTTTCCTTCGGCATGACTCTCCAGAGATCCGTCTTTATTATTCCACACAGTGATGGTTTCTTCACTGTTGTTGCCACAGCCCCGCAGATCCTGGAGCTGTTGTTCATTTCCTGTTGTCTATTTTCCCCTTTGTTGTTTTAGACACAGATCCTTTTACTTCTTCCTTTCCAACACAGATGCTGTTCTTTCTTGCTCTTGACCAATTGCTGTGGTTAGGACTTCTAATAGGAGCCATTAAAAAACCATCAAGGACTCAAAACACGTAACATGCACGTATGAAATTCTCAGACAATAAAAACTTATAAAAGACTATTCATATATGGAACAGAGAAAAGGTAGAAACTCAGAGACAGACAGAAATCTAGTCTCTTAGGAATGCTTGAACAAGACAGCGGCTCCCTTGTGTTGAATAGCTGACAGAGGCTCAGGACTCTGAGGAATCTAAAAGAATCTCACATTGGTGCCAATAAAGCTGGAAAGTCTTCTACAGTAATTCATAACTCCTCACCTTTCTCCTAGGGGTTGGTCAGCCCAAATGTGCATGAGTAGGGAGCTATTTTAAAGATCCCATTTGAAGATATATTTTAGTGCCAGTAGTATCATCCGACAAAAATGCACATATTCACTCAGCATTAACAAATATTAATTCCAAATATTAAAGAATTTGAAAAGCTCACGTGAATAAGTTGATAACACAAAACTCCTATACAGGAAATCAAGGTAGTAAGAGTGTCAGCTGAAGTCAAAGCACAAGGAAGCGAGCTCAGGGTTAGAGATATTAAACAGAGAGAGGCCTTCCTCTACACAAAGGATAAACAGGCGGAGAAAGAAATTAGGGAAACAACACCCTTCACAATAGTCACAAATAATGTAAAATACCTCGATGTAGCTCTGACTAAGCAAGTAAAAGATCTGTTTGACAAGAACTTCAAGTCTCTGAAGAAAGAAATTGAAGAA
>NW_022196900.1:16719756-16719978 GCF_008632895.1 Mastomys coucha | reverse complement strand
CTGATTGTTCTGGCAGCATGTGTATAGTAGAGGATTGCAAATTCGATCATCAATAGGACGAGAGGACCATTGCCCTGTAAAGGTTCTGTGCCCCAGTGTAGGGGAATGGCAGGGCCAGTAAGTGGGAGAGGATGGGGTGGCAGGCATGGGGAGGGTGTAGGCCACAGGAGTTTGTTTTTGTTGTTTTTGTTTGTTTCTTTGTTGGTTTTTTGGAGGGGAAAC
>NW_022196900.1:16714592-16719722 GCF_008632895.1 Mastomys coucha | reverse complement strand
TTGGAGGGGAAACTGGGAAAAGAGAAATTTACATGTAAATAAAGAAAATATCTAATAAAAAGAAAAAAAAGAATAAAGAGCACACACATACACACAAAAAAATTCAAGTTACCAAGCATGTGTAACAAGACATTTTACAAGCTGAGTCATGTCACCAGTGATTTGGACTTTAAATAAAATATAAGTTAATGTGGAAAAAAAAGAAATATTAAACAGAAGCTTTCCAGTTTCACGAGGTCCCATTTATTAATTCTTAATCTTTGAGCATGATGAACCATTGGAGTTCTGTTTAGGAAATTTCCCCCTGTGCCAATGAGTTCCAGGCTCTTTCCCACTTTCCCTTCTATTAGATTCAGTGTATCTGGTTTTATGTTGAGGTCCTTGATCCACCTGGACTTGAGCTTTGTACAAGGTGACAAATATGGATCTATTTTCATTCTTCTACATACAGACAGCCAGTTAGACCAACATCATTTATTGAAGATGCTTTCTTTTATCCATTGTATATTTTTATCATATTTGTCAAAGATCAAGTGAGTACAAGTGTGTGATTTTATTTCTTGGTCTCCAATTGTGTTCCATTGATTAACCTGTCTGTCTCTGTATCAATACCATGCAGTTTTCATCACTATTGCTCAGTAGTAAAGCCTGAGGTCAGGGGTGGTGATTTCCCCTACTGTTCTTTTATTATTAAGAACTGTTTTCACTATTCTGGGGTTTTTTGTTTTGCTTTGTTTTTTGTTTTTTGTTTGTTTGTTTGGTTTTGTTTGTTTGTTTTGCTTTCCAGATAAATTTGAGAATTGCTCTTTCCATTTCTTTGAAGAATTGTGATGGGATTTTGATGGGGCTTGAATTGAATCTATAGACTGCCCTTAGTAGGATGGGCATTTTTACTATGCTAATTCTGCCAAACCAAGAGCATGGGAGATCTTTCCATTTTCTGAGATCTTCTTCGATTTCTTTCTTGAGAGACTTGAAGTTATTGTCCCTTTCAAGGTCTTTCACTAGTTTAGTTAGGGTTATCCGAAGATATTTTATATTATTTGTGGCTATTGTGAAGGGAGTGGTTTCCCTAATTTCTTTCCCAGCCTCTTTATCATTTGTATAAAGGAAGGCTACTGATTTATTTGAGTTAATTTTATATCCAGCCACTTTGCTGAAGTTGTTTATCAGCTGGAGAAGTTCTCTGGTAGAATTTTTGGGGTTGCTTACATATACTATTATATCATCTGCAAATAGTGATACCTTTATTTTTCCTTTACCAACTTGGATCCCCTTGATTTCCTTTTGTTGTCTTATTGTTCTAGCTAACATTTCCAGTACTATATTGAATGGATATGGGGAGAGTGGGCATCCCTGTTTTTCTTTTGAATTCAGTGGGATTGCCAATAAGACAAATTGGCAAACTATGATTGGGGAAAAAACTTCACTAACCCCACATCCGATAGAGGGCTAATATTCAAAATATATAGTGAACTCAAGAAGGTAACCACTAAAAAAACAAACAACCCAATCAAAATATGGAGTATAGAACTAAACTGAGAATTTACAGCTAAGGAATCTCAAATGGCTGAGAAGCACCTAAAGAAAAGTTCAAAGTCCTTAGTGATCACAGAAATGCAAATCAAAATGACCCTGAGATTCCACTTTATACCAATCAGAATGGCTAAGATCAAAACCTCAGGTGACAACACATCTTGAGAAAGATATAGAGAAAGATGAACACTCTTCCATTGCTAATGGGATATTGCAAACTGGTAAACCACTCTGGAAATCAATTTGGAGGTACATCAGATAATTGGAAATAGATCTACCTGAAGACCCAGCTATACCACTCTTGGGAATATACCCAAAAGATGCCCACCTTGCCACAGTGACATGTGTTCCACTATGTTGCCTTATTTGTGATAGACAGAAGCTGGAAACAACCTAGGTGTCCCACAACAGAAGAATGGATACAGAAAATGTGGTTCATTTACACAATGGAATACTATTCAGCTATTAAGAATGAGGACATCCTAAGTTTTGCAGGCAAATGGATAGAAGTAGAAAATATCCTGAGTGAGGTAACTCAGACCCAAAATGATGTGCATGGTATGTACTCACTAATAAGTGGATATTAGCCCCCCAAAAGGTACAGAATACCCAAGAGTAGTTTGAGTCCACAGAACTCAAAAAGGTCAACAAGCTGAAGTTCCCAAGTGAGGAAGTCTCAGTCCCACTTGGGAGAGAGAAGAAAGCAATCACAAGTGGGGAGGGAGGGATGGATCTGGGAGGGAAAGTGGATGGTGGGAGCAGTAGGGGGGGGAACCTGATCTGGTATTGGGTGAGGGAAAAGGACTGAAGACCTGAGGGTCAGCAGAAAGAATGGAAACAGGCAACCTCAGGAAATAGGAGGATGGGAGGACCCTCCAGAATGCACTAGAGACCTGAGAGGCGAGAGACTCTCAGGACTCAAATTAGATGAAATGCCCTATAGTCAGGAGAGGGAACTTACAGAGCCCACGTCCAGCAAGAAGACAGGGCATCAAATGAGGGAGGGGGTTGCCATCCCACAGCCAGAACTCTGACCCATAATTTTTCCTGTCTGAAAGAATTGCAGGATGGAAATGGAGAGAAGCCTGAAGAAAAACAGGTCCAGCAACAGGCCTAAAGTGGGATCCAGCTCAAGGGGAGGTCCCAAGACTTGACACTGTTACTGAGGCTATGGAGTGCTCAAAAAAAGAGACCTAGCATGATTGTCATCTGAAAGACCCAACAAGCAGTGAAAGAGTCAAATGCAGATAGTTGTATGCAACCCATGGACAAAAGCAGCTGACTCCTGTTGTTAAATTAGGTAAGGCTGAAAGAAGCTGAGGAGAAGGGCGATCCTGTAGGAGGACCAGCAGTCTCAATTAATCTGGACCCCTGCGATCTCTCAAACACTGAACCACCAAATAGGCAGCATACACCAGCTGATACAAGGCTCCCAACACACACAGTAGAGGACTTCTGGGTCTGTGTTCATTCAGAGATGATGCACCAACCCTCAAGAAACTGGAAGCCCCAGGGAGATTAGAGGTCAGGTAGGGTGTGGAGGTGGGGATATCCATGTGGAGACAAGGGGGTGGAGAGGAGGTATGGGATGTGGAACAGTCAAGAGCGTGGATCGTGGGGGAGGAATAAAATATGGAATTTAAAAAATAAATTAATTAAAATAAAAAATAAATATTAAACAGAGAGCAAGGAATAAATATCTAACTTTAGATATTAAAATGAGACTTGAAGAGTGCATTTAAAAATTAAGACCATTTATAATGAATGAAATAAATTTCTATAAGTGAAAAATGCAATCATAACATGTCATAATAAATTATATAATGCATAGAATAGCACATACTTAAATAGTTCTACTACCTTTTATAGAAATTTTACATTGTTGTATTACTATAATTGCACATTATACAATTTACATTTACAATACATATACTAAAAAATATTATGACTACCAAAAAGAATAATTAAATTAGAAACCTAAGATGTGAGGTGGGCAGTGGTGGCGCAGGCCTTTAAACCCAGCTATTGGGAGGCAGAGGCAGGTGGATTTCTGAGTTCAAGGCCAGCCTGGCCTATAGAGTGAGTTCCAGGACAGCCAGGGCTACACAGAGAAACCCTGTCTGAAAAGAAAATAGAAAAGAAACCTAAGATGTTGTTTTTAGAAATACAGTATTTTAAAGTAGAATTAATAAGTTGTTGATTACTCCCATAAGATTTCGGCAAGTTTTGTATCAGTACATCTTGTAAGCAGTCCACTGCTACTGATAATTATTTTTCTCCTCTGGTAGTGTATACGACTCCAACACTGTGGATGTTAACCAGTGGGGTTAAGCTCCAGATGGGTACCAGCTTTGATTTCTCCCATGTTTGATGACATAAGTGATGTTTCCAACAATAAGGCTTTACTGTAAGGTTGTGGAGAATAAAAAATTGCCTTGGTACTAGCCAGTGATGTTGGGGGGCATGGGGTTCTGTGGGACTCTTTGGGTCAATGACTCAACAAAGTTAAAATCTATTTTTGGAAACAAATGGTTTTCCACTTACATCAAGTAAAAAGTATTTTCCAAGCCAGGTATGGTGACACCCATCCAGGATCCTAGCACTTGTGAGGCAAAGGTAAATGGATGAATTCTCATCTATCTCCAGGCATATAGTGAGTTCAAAGACTTCCTGGGCTACATGAGGCCATATCTCAAAAAAGGAGGGTAGGAGAAGAAAAAAAGAAAAAAAGAAAGGAGGAAGGAAGAGAGAAAGAACAGATAAAAAACATACTTTTCAGAGAACTTTGCAGCAGATTTTCCTTAAAGTTGATTCTAAAACTATTCAGGTAATATAATTTAAAGAGGTGACTTAACTATCTGTGCCTGAGTTTTCTCATTAACAAGTGAAAATAATAATTAAGTCTAGTTCATAGGTAGGACTTAAGAATTACAATGGCATAAAATTTTAGACTGGTGTCTGGCATATAAGTTACATAAGTGTTAAAAATCTACATTATTGCTATTGTTGAGGGTGAAGAATGAATAAAATATCAGACCATAAATGTAAAACAAAGCTGATACTGTCTTACATAACTAAATTTTTTACCAGAAGATAGTGAAAATAAATGGTAATTAAGCAAGAGAGATTGGAATTCAGGAGTCTAAGTTTTTGTACTATTTGGAAGCACACAAAAGACATTAATTTTATAATAGAAATGTTTATTGTAATGCTAAGTTTACTTAGGCAACAATAAAAATAATAGAAATAGAATGTAAAATTTCAAATTACAGAATCATCATGAAGCTTACATTAAAAAACTTTTAGCTTCAGAAATGCTTGGTACATGATAAATGCTATATAAGTGTTTCTATCTATATGTTTTATGAAAATCTGGAATGGACATACACAAATGAAAATAATGATTATATGTATTCTTGTACTTAATTAGCATGGCTTAATAGTTTCACATTTTTCTATTATGGTCCAAATGCATTTTAAAGCTCTGTCTTAGAAAACCTTTTTAAGAAAAATAAAAGATCACTAGAGGAATAAGGAGATAACAAAAGACTTCTAAAATTGGTCAAGCAATAATAAAAGAATCAAATATATATA
>NW_022196900.1:16700484-16714453 GCF_008632895.1 Mastomys coucha | reverse complement strand
ACAGAGTGAGTTCCAGGACAGCCAAGACTACACAGAGAAACCCTGTCTCAAAAAACAAAACAAACAAAACAAAAACAAACAAACAAAAGAAATAAAACAAAATTCAAAGCCACTGAAAATAGATACCCAAGGTCTGGTTTGAACATTGGATCAAATACAGCTGAAGAGGAAATTGGAGAAGTGGAAAATTATTCAAAGGAAATCACTCAGAATTCAACCTAAAAAACAAAAAGTATAAACATACAAATGAGGGTCTAAGAGATACTGGTTATAAAATGGAGAGGAATTTGAATGTTTGAGATTATGAATATAAAGTATGTAGGACACCTTATCATCAAATTAAAATGTCATAGTTGCTTTTATTTCAGGAAAAACAATTAAAATATCTATATAAATTGTACATTAGTTTATAGAAATTACAGCTATAAATCAAAGAGTGAAAGGGGAAGTTAATAAGAATTTCACTTAAACAAATTCATTTTAAATAAAATATATGTCTCAGTAAGGAGTTAAAAGCAAATTTATAAATGTGTAATTTAGATACTATATAGTTTAAATTGGTTTATTGGGCTAGCCTGAGAGATATCAACTTTACTATATTTTGCAAAGAAAATAATTTCTAATTGATTTACCAGTTAATTCAAGGGCTTTTAAAATTACATTTTTTATGTAGTGTCTTCTTGATAGTTGTACATTGTTTTACTGTAATATGAGTTGAATGTATGAATTACTATTCTGCTATAATACTTTAGTGCATTTAAAAATATGGGATATGAAACATCTAATTGTCTAATAAATGATAACTATTTTATTATTCAAGTTTTCTAATGTTTCAAACAGGTTAATAACAGAACTTTTCAAATCTAAGGCCTAAAAGTTTTTATTTAGTTTTATATGATTTTTTCCTGAAAAAGGCATAATGAATCATAAGATCCTGTCAACTGAGACTTTTGTACTTATATGAAATAGCATTTTCTTGTTAGTTGTTTCTTTTTTAATAATTTATTTTATTGTCATTCTATCAGCCTGATCTCAAAAAGTAACAAAACAACAAAGCATAAAGTTAAATTCTCAACTCTCTTGAGACCAAGAAACTACGGGCATATCTTCACCCGAACAATTTTCTTGTACAATTGTATTCTGCAACTGCTTTGTTCTTAGCATCTGCAGAGAGTGAATGTGGACCTGTATTCCACAACCATGCCAAACACAGAATAAAGGGATCTGGGAACATTCAACTACCACAGCTGCCTCTAAACCATGTTTCCCTCCACCTCTCTCCCTTCATTTTTCACCCGGTCTGCTCAGTGTCTGGCTGGTTTTATTCCCCCATTTTCACCTTCACTTTAAGCTGCCTTCATTTTGTCTCTTGTAGTGACCCAGAATGCCGTTTACCACACACAGGCTATGTGGAACTGGCACAGGGTAACACAAAATTCTGGGGCTCTGAGATCTTGATCCACTTTTATTCTCATAGGGTCCCCTGTAAAATAGTGTTCTCAATGATTTTAAATTGTTACACCATATGTATTTTTTATTATGTTATACCTCAAAAAAACAAAATAAATAATTCAGCTACATTCATTAAATCACACAGTCAAGACAGCAGCCGTAAGGATAAGACCCCTCTACCTGCTAACTGTACAGAAAGAAATCTTTGCTCTCAGCATCAAAGTTCAAGGGCAGCCCCAGACAAAGTCTGTGGAGAGGACATAATGTCTACACTCATTAGAGATGAGGGCATTTAACAGTGCTTTGTGTGGGAAAAATATCCTAGATATTATTATGAAGCTATGAGAAGTGTATCTTAAACTACAAATGTGCACCTGCTATTGCCACTCTGGGAGAATTACAGAATACTAGGAAGTGCTATGTCCAGGAAAAACTGCAAGTAGAAGGGGCAATAATTATCCTGGATGTATTCTCCTGATGTTCCATCCCCAGAGTTACAAACGTTTGTACCACTACAGAGCAGCATGGGTGTGCTTCTGCATGGGTTTCCTTGTTTTGAAGTCCCTGTCCATGAAAGAGACCTACTGGGTAAGCAAAATTTCATCATAAAATGTTCACATGGAACAAGATCTAAATGCCAGATTCAAATACTCCTTTATAAAAGAGTTCACACATATATGATTATGAGAACAGGTAGATATAAATAATTTGCATTTTCTACATTTTATAGAGAGTGATATTAAGTTCCAGTAGTTTAAAATCACTTATCCAAAACCAGACATCCCGTGAGTTTCGTGCCTTAGACCTTAGACTGTGTTCCTCTGGCTGTCAATACTGTGTTCTTTTCTTAGACCAACCTGGGAATTAAAGCAGAGAAACTGGGCTCCCTGCTCATGGGGAAATTGTGTAGAGTCTGGAAGGATGCCACAATGGTCAGTGTTCAAAACCTGGTATTGGACAATTAGTTCTTCTCTGGGCCATTGTTCTAAATTCTAAATTCTGCCAGAGTTTTTAGGTGGATTACTGCAATGAACAACTGAACTTTAAAAATTGTTCATAGCCAATAAAAGTCACTTATGTCTCATGTATCTATTATGTTCTGCACTTGAATGCTTCCTGCATAATTTGCTTTTAAAGGGGGTGAGATGAATTCTTTCCATTTTCTTCTTGAGGCTCAAAGAAAGAATGTTGCATGTTTGTTTGTTTGTTTAGGACTAAGGAGCTGGGAAATAATGAAGACAAAAACCAGACTCAGGATCTTTGATGTCAAGTTCAATGTTCTTCCCATTGGCCTAAATAGGCACAGTGAGCTCAACCTTGTCCTGATGCTCAAGACACTCTCTCAGTGCAGACAGGGAAGACACCATGCAGGCTGCATCTGTCCAATAGAATCTAAACCACCTTTTGTGGTCCTGAGGCTCACCTAGCTTCCAGCACTTTCCTTTTCTGAAACAAATGTCACATCTGCAATACGAAAACTTTCTTTTCAACTTTTCTTTCCTTGGGCGTTTCATTCAGTAAGATGTAATAGCAGCAGGAGCTGAAGAAAGAATGAGTGGATAAAGGTAAGCCTGAGTATCTAAGTTTGGTTCCTCAGCACCCACTTATCCCACAAGTGTGGCTTCATGCACATGTAAGCCTAACACTGAAGGCTGGAGACAGGCAGACTCCAGTGGCTCACTGGTCCGCTGGTCTAACATTGTGATCTCAGCTCAGCAAAGGTCCCTGTCTCAAACAAGTATGAAAAACAGTATTGGAGTAGAATACCTGATGTCCTCTGGCCTCTGCATGGTGCACACACCTATACACACAAATGTAGGCATGTAAGGTTTTAGTGTAATTACTTGAGCCTTGCATTGAGATATTGAAGCCCATTGCTATGTGTAGTTAACAAGCAATATGACTTCTTTGCAAACTAAGGCATTTGAAAGTATATCTTCTGTTGTTTCAAGTGGAGGCCTTTAGATCTAGAGCATGCAGAATTTCTTTTCATGTGAGACTTTGCTCCAAACTGTTTCTACATTGATAAATATTCATATTAATCAGTGAGCAGGACTATAAGGAAGAAAGGCCAAGTTGCCAGTGCCTGGCACATAATCACTACTCAATAAATGATAACTTTTGTCATGACAACTCTAGCTAAGACTGAAATTCACTAGCCAACCAGCCCAGGCAAATCATTAAGTCTACATGGACTTCTCTCTTCATCTGCTCAGTTTTGAAAATAGTAGCTGACATTCTGGGTTTTAGTTTTATGTTTTTGAGTCAGGGTCTCAAAACTCAGGCTGTAACTGAGGCTGACCCTGAACTTGCTATGTTGCCAAAGATGACCTTGAACTTCTGATGCTCCTACTTTTACCTCCCCCACAAGCACTGTGATTACAGAGGTGTGTGCCCATGCCAGGTTTTATGTGGTGCTGGAGCTTGCAGACCACCAAAGCAATCACCCTACCAAACGAACCACATCCGGAGCTCTGATCGTCATGTTCCCAGCCAGCTCATAGAGTTCTTTATTCTGTGCATTATCTTTGCACAAACTAGACTGAATTAAACTGGAAATCCCCTTCTAGGCCCTGCCACATGATTCAACAAGCTAGTCCTCCAAGGATGATATATTGGTACTTGATGCCAGCCAGGTTTCTTAGGTGTGATAACAAACAGGACAGAGAGATAACTTACACTTTGTTACCAATGTGCAGATTCCAAGTGGTAGGTCAGATTTGGGAAGCTGGCTAGGCAAATATTAGTACTTATCGCAGTTCAAACAATCACGACTGCCAAACCAAAGTGTTCCAAAGCAGGAATTGAGCTCCCTCTTCCGCTTTGCAGAATGAGAAATCACAATGCAATTTCATCATACTGCCCAGCCGATAACTCACTTTCCCACCTAGTCAATAAAGGTAGGCACCGCCCTCTGTGTTTAAAGGCACTGTGTGTACCTGTGCTCGCTCTCTTTAGGGTATGAGAAACTGGGTTTGGTTAACAATGGATACTGTCAAGAAACTAGAGGTGGCTCTGCCTTTGGCATCGGAGAACCCTGGTGGTGGGAAGACACTACTTAGCCTAAGGAAGCTAAAGAGTTCTTAGAAGAGAAGGAAACAGGACTTATCTTCATGTGTAGGATAAGAATCCCTTCCAAATTCCAAAATCTATGTCATTGCAACCAGTGGGGGAGTAAACGGCCACCTGGGAAATTCAAGTGCAAGTGTTTTCTCCAGAGTTACTCAGTTGGGATGAAGGCACCCTGAGCATCTTTCTACCCTTGCCTAGATCTTGTATTTGCACAGTGATTTACAGTCTGCAGAGCACTTCCAATTAGCTCTCAGCAATCTCGGCTTAAAGGAAGAAAGTGAGAGGTGTAACACTGTGAACTGCCTGAAATCCCATAAGTGGGGGATGGGATTTGGGGTGTAGGCAATAGGGTGGGAATAACAGAGAGCCCTTTGCTGTGTTCGGTTAAGATTAGAGCATAGTGGTCTATAAACATCACTATAGTCCCATTTCACCTGTCAAAGCAACAGTGTGCACAAGGTGACTTCAGAGGCAAGATCATAAGGCAACCCAGCGGAGAAAGAGAATTCTTGCTTTGAGAGTCTCTGTACAAAGTAGGCCTGGTACTTAGCACCTTAAATACATTGGTTCATTTTATCCCATTAGTAACTTAATGAGATAGTGATGATAGACTAAATTCCAGGCATTGTAGGCTCTGGACAAGCCTCTGACTGTATCATCAATATAATGCTGAGAGTACCAGCACTCTCTTCCAGCAGCTTCTGAGTGTCCCTGTGGGAGCCTGAGTGAATTAGCGGAGCCATATGGGGTTGAGCACGTGCATGTGCTGATGGGGCTCCCCAGTACTATAAGTAGCAAGGATACTTGTACATTGCCACTCTCTCCTGTCTCATACCTTTCTCCACATCTCTATCATACTCCTTCCTGGAGTGGTCTCCAGTTTACTATTCCCTACTGATGGTGAGCCCATGACACTCAAGCTTCAGACATGACTACTCTCCCAGCCTAGTTCCCTCAGATGTCACTATCAAACCTCTTAGTTGACTCATCTAGTATGTCCTTTCTCTTATCTTTTATACCATCTATAGCACCAAGATGCCTTCCTCAGTTCCTTAACCCCACTAGCTTCCATTATGCCAGTGCTCTCTGGAATCCTTACTCCATTTTTCTTCTTCCATATTTGATTCCCAATCTTGTGTCTGTGGTGAAAATTCTGGAACTTTTTAGTACCAACCTCCCCCTACACACACACATACATATAATACTTTGCTTCTTGTTTCTATCTCATCCAATGGCTCCATCTTAGGCTTTCCATGAGCTTTACTGACCGTCTATCTAATAGAGACATTTCCATTGCCATTTTCTTCCCAAACTTCTTGTGGGCTCCAGATAACTCACAGAGAAGCTAGTCTTTTATATGTCTCATAGTAAATGCCTCTGATTGCCCCAAACCATTTCCCATTCTGTCTTTTGTGCTTTTGTACGCCATTTATGTGGTCCACCCAGCCACCTTCCTTAGATCCCTGAAAATCACTTTTTCTCCTTCTACTGCCACAAGACATCAATCCAGTTTTTCTCTTAATTCCATTCAGAATCTGCCCTCTTTTCCACATTTTATCTTTCCCTATCATGGTTCAAAGGTCTTATTGTATTTTGCCTAAATCAACATAACCATTCAAAAGAGACTCAATCTTCTGCTTCCCTCAATTCCATCAGCCACCTGTCCAGAATTATCCAAGCATCTAGATGCTCCTGAGCACACTACCTAACAGGGAGTTTTCTACATAACAAAAACCTGCCTTTCACACTTGCTTCTTTCTCCTCTGCCAACACTCTTCACCTAATCTTTCAAAGAAAACTTTGCAACTGCATGTTATCCTCCAGACAAATTTTAGCATTTTCTGATGCTCAGTCTTGCTTCACATTTTCTTGCACCAGTCCCATCCTGACCTTTGAGCAAATACTTTTTCCATTTCGATTCAGTCATCTTGGCCTCTGAATCACTGTAGTAGAAACAAAAGTGTTGTGTGATTATCAAACCTACTGCATTTTCTTCTTCCTGGGCATGTGAGAAAGTTTGAATTTGATTACCAAATTGGTTGGGTTAAAAAAACATCGCATGATTGGTTGGAGGCAAATATCTGCATCTGGCTCTTTCAGATGCTTGTTGGGTCTTTCAGAGGGCAGTCATGCTAGGTCCATTTTTTTGTAAGCACTCCATAGCCTCAGTAATAGTGCCAGGCCTTGGAACCTCTCCTTGAACTGGATCCCTCTTTGGGCTTGTATCTAGACCTTCTTTTCCTCAGGTTCCTCTCCATTTCCATCCCTGTAATTCTTTCAGACAGGAACAATTTTGGGTCAGAAATGTGACTGTGGGATGGCAGCCCTATCCCTCACTTGATGCCCTGTCTTCCTGCTGGAGGTGGGCTCTATAAGTTCCCTCTCCCTACTGTAGGGCATTTCATCTAAGGTCCCTCCCTTTGAGTCCTGAGAGTCTCTCACTTCCCAGGTCTCTGGTGCATTCTGGAGTGTCCCCCCCCCCCATCCTCCTATTTCCTGAGGTTGCCTATTTCCATCCTTTCTGCTGGCTCTCAGGGCTTCAGTTCTTTTCTCTCACCCAATCCCAGATCAGGTTTCCCTCTCCCTGCACCCTGTCCACTCCCCTCCCCCAGGTCCCTTCCTTCCTCCCTCCCTCCCTCCTCATTTGTGCTTGCTTTCTTCTCTCTCCCAAGTGGGACTGAGGGGTCATCACTTGGGCACTTCAGCTTGTTGACCTTTTTGAGTTCTGTGGACTATATCTTGGGTATTCGGTACTTTTTTTTCTTTTTATCTCTAATATCCACTTATTAGTGAGTACACACCATGCGCATCATTTTGAGTCTCAGTTACTTCACTCAGAGTGATATTTTCTAGTTCCATCCATTTGCCTGCAAAACTCAGAATGTCCTTGTTGTTAATAGCTGAGTAGTATTCCACTGTGTAAATGAACCACTTTTTCTGTATCCATTCTTCTGTCATGGAACATCTAGGTTGTTTCTAGCTTCTGGCTATCACAAAAAGGCCATTATGAACACAGGAGAACACATGCCTCTGTGGAAGATGGGCATCTTTTGGGTATATTCCCAAGAGTGGTAGAACTGGTCTTCAGGTAGATCTATTTCCAGTTTTCTGAGGTACCTCCAGATTGATTTCCAGAGTGGTTGTACCAGTTTGAAATCCCAACAGCAATGGAAGAGTCTTCCTCTTTCTTCACTTCCTCTCCAACATGTGTTGTCACCTAAGGTTTTGATCTTAGCCATTCTGATTGGTGTAAGGTAGAATCTCAGGGTCATTTTAATTTGTATTTCTCTGATCACTAATGACTTTGAACATTTCTTTAGGGAAGACTGAAAGAAGCTGAGGACAAGGGTGATCCTGTAGGAGGACCAGCAGTCTCAATTAATTAGGAACTCTGAGATCTCTTAAACACTGGACCACCAGACAGAATACACCAGCTGATATGAGGCCCTCAACACACATACAGTAGAGGACTTCTGGGTCTGTGTTCATTCAGAGATGATGTAGCAACCCTCAAGAGACTGGAGGCCCCAGGGAGTTTAGAGATCAGGTGGGGTGGGGGGTGGGGGCATCCATGTGGAGACAGGAGCATAGGGAGGAGATATGGGGTGTGGAGCAGTTGGAGGGTGTATCCAGGGGCAGGGAATGGAATATGGAGTATAAAAATAAATTAATTTAATAAAAAAAACCCATCGCATGAGAGATGTAGAATAAATCTTTCCCAGATATAAACCTCTTAATTGGTTATTCAGCACCAAGTGGCCATTCCTAAATCATATAATATATGCAATATTAAACAGACTCAACAATTTGGTATTTATTCATTTATTTATATATGTATATAAAGTGTATAACTCATAATTAATGGGAAGAAGGACATGAATTTGAGAGAGATCCAGGAGTGAAGGACATGGAAGGAATAGGAAAGACGAGAGGAGGGGAAATAATATGATTATATTTTAATTTACTTTAATAAAACAATAAATATTAAAAGTTCATTATTAGTAGTATTGTAAATCTATTTTACTACTTAGTAACTTGGTTATTGAGTTTAAAATCAGTTTACCCTATATTATAGTTTCTCTTTAGATTAAATAAATCACTCATCTTTTAAAATAAAAATTAAAAACTCAAACATTTGAGACATCAATGAAACACAGCTCTTGGTGTATCTTTGAAGGCATTTCGAAATAAGATTAACTAGAGGTGAGGAATAGGGACAGTCACCTGAATGTAGATGGCATTATCCCGAGGGCTGGGGTCCTGCACCCAGGAAGAAGAGAAAGCCAGCAGTGTGGCAACATTTATCTCTCTCTGCTCCCTGATCTACCCAGATGTTGAGCAAGCAGCCTTACTCCCCTGACAGCACAGTTGAGTCACCAGTTACTGTGCTTACTGCATGAAAGTAGAATCTAGCCACAAACCGTGAGCTAAAGAAACCCTTCCTTCCATAGGTTGCTTCCCCTTTCATTTATTTATTTATTTTTTAATTTGGTCCCAGCAAGGAGTGACTAATACAAAACCTACAAAGGCTACATTTCTCAGGAACCTTTTTGATTAAACTGCAACATTGTAATTACAAACGGTTGATGAGCGGGAGACATTTGGTTCTCTTCCTGGTGACTTAGAATTTTCAAAAGCATTGGACGTGGATTTGCTCATGTTTGCTTTTGCTTCCTTCACAGCAGTCACCAGGAAGCCATAATTTGAAATAGGAGCCCCTGAGTCATTGCAAGACAGGATCCTGTTCCTGGAAGCATCTAGACCACGAATCAAGCTTTTATGCTGTTTTACGGCTCAGATTGGAGCGTATTACTGTAGAAGATCATGGGCTATCCCAATCAAGGCAGAGGTTGTGGAAGGCAGAAGAATGTCCCCCAAAGTCACTAGTGTACCCCAAGGCTTACAATTAAATATGTTACAAAGCAAGAAGGAATTAGATTTCAGATAGAATTAAGGTTGCTAATCATCTAACCTTGGGACAGAGAGATTATTCTGGACTATCTAAGAACCCCAATGTAATTACAATGGTACTAAAAACTGGGAGACTCAAACAAGAGAGTCAGAGAAATTTCAGAGAGAGAGGAGTATGGCTCAGAAGGTGGAAGAAGGAAGGCTATGAGCCATATACATCCTCTTTAATCAGGAAAAGGCAAGGAGTGTTTTTCTCTTAGAGCTTCAGAAAGGAACACATCCTACCAATACTTCGAAAATTGCTCCCTGAGTTTCAGCTTCATGTCATGGCGGCTGAACTATAAGATAATAGAGTGTTATTGATATTAATTAACTAGGTCTGTCATAACTTGGTGGTCAGATACTAGGTCTGCCGTAACTTGTTATATCAGCAACAGGAATCTAATACAGAGAACTTTATAGATCTTGAGGATCACTCAGTAATTCTCCTCTATTTTTCTCCAATGTTGCACATGTTACATTAGTGAAGCTCCTATGTGCTATTTTGTTTATTTGTTTACTCATTTATTTCTCCCCTAGCCTGGATTTTCTTGAGGGCAAGAATGGCATCATCTTCATTTCTACATAATTCACAATAAACTCAGAGACAATCACCAGTACGTATGTACTCAGTTGAAGAGCACTGAACTAATGTATATGTACAGTATGGTATCTTTTTTAAATATATGACTAAAATATATGGTGGTATATGTCTTTAATCTCAGCACCCAAGAGGCAGAGGCAGGTATACTTCTATGAGTTCAAGGCCAGCCTGGTCTACATAACAATACCCAGGACAATCATGGCTACACAGTAAGAGGAAAAAAGTAGTGTGTTTTCAGAGTAGACACAGCAGAGCAGGAACACAAAGGAAGTTGTGAATACTTAGTTGACGGAAATTGGAATATTTTAGAATACACGACAATGGGGATTCTAGTTGTGCCTAGATTAGGAATCACAAATAGGAAAGCCTTCTTGTTGGCGGGCTGAAGAATCAAGAAAACCAGTAATCCACACATTATTCTAAGTAGGCCAGCTGCTACCCACAATCAATGGATTGTCACTTCACCAAAACCAGGCATAGCTGCTGTATCCACTCACTTTTCAAGAAGAAATCTGGGTTTCTATGTGAAGTCATCATGATTTTCAACGATGGGCAGACAGATGTAGGAGACCCTATCATTGTGGTGAACACCAGTAAAGGAAAAGACAAATGTGTACACATGACTGACTGTCTCTATTTCTGGGAGGGGAGCTCAAGGAAGAGCTGAGGAGTCTCAGGCCCACCTTGCTTTTGCTGCCTGGGGAGAGGAGTAGAAAAGCGGAGCCTGGTGAGAGCTGAGGGCAGAAGGAATCTTGAACAACATACTCCAGATCTCGAATTTCATCCCGTGAGCAGAGGGAGTTGGGCAATGAAAATGTGCTGAGGAGAGGAACACTCGATGAGATCTTTGTTCTGGAATTTTCCTCCTGGCAGCAGAGAGATAGAACAGAGGTAAAGGGCTGGATGGAGGTGAGGAGTGAGAAGAGCATTATCCCTGCATTCTTTGCTTGCAGCGTCAAGCAATACCTTGCTAGAGAGCAGTCCATAGTGACCCTTATTCATGAGGCCTAAGCACCCAGGAGAATAGTCTCCCTCCATGAGATGAATTCCAGGGCCTCCCTGGCATCATGGGCCCTGACAAGTCTGAAGCCTGGAGGAAAAACTAATGATTAGGGAGATGAGGGGGGTCTGTGTACGTGTGTGTGCCACAAACTTACTTTTCAGGCCCAGAATATCTCATAATCCTTTTGGATGGGAGTCAGTTCAGAGCCATAAATCACCAGGCTCATCATTTCTGCAGGGAGATGTTTGCAACAGGCCTTGAGTTACAAGGAATGTAAATTTTCTGGAGGCCAGAAAAAAGATGAATAAGAGCTTCTTTTGCTGTTCATGCAGTTTGTTCCTCTCTCTCTCTCTCTCTCTCTCTCTCTCTCTCTCTCTCTCTCTCTCTCTCTCTCTCTCTCTCTCTCTCCTGAAATAAAACAGGACTGTCAACTTCACATGCTTTGCTCTTGGTTTCTGGAAAGTATTACATATCAGGATCCAGTGAGCTATAGTGAGATATGCCCTGCTGTCTCCCCATGCAGGATCCATGGCAAGTGACCATGCCGGGTAAATTGTCAGTCACATATGAGCTAATCTGAGCCAAGTGGGATCCATGTAGGGCTCAGCATGCAAGGGAAAGAACCACTTTAGTCATGTGCCTCTCTAACCAGGACTCTCTGAGGCTGAAAAGATAAATGAGAAAAATAAAACATATAGACTGACAGTATGCAGGACCTCAAAGATACGGACTGACTCTACCCGTGATCTCAAAGTAGGTCTTGCACCAGGAACTACAGAATTTACTTTTTTTTCTGTTCAGAAGTCTTCATACATGAGAGAACAAATTGAGACTCAATTCATTGGAAAAATTGCTATAATCCATCCACCCACACATCTCCCCATCCACCCACCCATCCATCCATCCATCCACCTATCTACCCACCCATCCATCTATCCATCTACTCATCCTTCCATCCATCCACCCATCCATCCATCCATGTACCCATCCACCCATCCAATGCATGCTCAGTAAGTGTGTCCTGGTTTGCTTTATGTGTCTGTGATAAAATACTTCAGCCAAACCAACTTGGAGAAAGGCTTTATTGGGTTACACATTACAGTCCATTATTGAGAGAAACTAAAATAGGAGCTCAAGGAACCTGGAGGCAGGAATTGAAGCAAATACTATAGAGAAATGTTTATTTCTGGCTTGCTTTTCATAGCTTGTGCAGCTTGCTTTCTTAAACAATCCAAGACCACCTACCCAGAGATGGTGTACCCAGGGGGCTGGGCTCCCTTTCATCAATAGTCTATTAAAACAATTCTCATAGATGTGACCCCAGGCTCATCTGATAGAGGCTAAACCTTAACTGGTGCTCTCTTTTCCCAAGTGACTCTAGCTTGTGCCATGGTGACAAAAACTAACCAGAACAGAGTACTTCCTGAGTACTAGGGCCTGGATGAGGTGCTGCAGGTATGAACAGACTCAAAGCCAGAGCATGAAACAGACCAAGAATAAATTTCAGTTAATAAGGAAAGTGGAAGCTACGGTAAGAAATCCCATGCATTATTGTGGCTGAGAATGTCTAGGAAGACTTTGTTTGGAAAGAAACATGCAAGACAGAATTTGAAGGGCCAAGCAGAGTGGCTGGTGTAAACAGAATCTGTAGAGAATGAGTACCAAAGGATACAACACTTTGGGCAGAGCACCCAGGAGGGCTCCCTTGTCTCCTAGCTGTTTCATTCTCCAGCCAGATGTCTTGTCCACAAAGTAACCTTGACTGTTCCTTCCACTGACTGTAGAGAAGAAAAGGAGGAAGAGAGTATTGCAACCCCATCTTCTGGGCTTGAAGAACAGCAGCACAGAGAGTTAAACTTACAGTGTCACTGCTGTGAAGACGGGGACACAGGAGAATTGTAGAGTTTTCAAAGATTCTCAATATTTTATATACCTTCACTGCATAGAAATCCACGCACATACATACATCTAAGTGATGGCATACGCATTTGTTTTCTTAGTTTAGGTCTCCATTTCTCTCTCTTCCTCCTCCTTTGTCACTTCAGTCATGGATGTCACCCCACATCTTGCTTCTTTATGTCAGCAACGATGTCAGCCAGGGTCGTTGCTGGAAACAGAGGACACATTCATGTATGGTACTCAGCCTGATTTTAAATAAATGATGGAACAGTTTTCCAGGTGTAAACAGGGGAACTAAAAACTAGTAGAAGACAATGATGCAACCAATGTCTTTCTGTGCCTAAAGTATGGATTATAAAAGGTGACACGAGGTCCTACAAATGTCACTGAAGTTACAGCCCCTATCTGCAGCCACCAGGAGCCATGGGGAAGGAGAAAACACTCTGAGCTCATGCCCTTTCTTCCTTCCTATTGTCACTAGCTCTTCCATATTCACTCCAGCAGCTAAAAGTCAAAGGGAACACAGGGCAGGAAGCTCAACCAGTAAAAGTCAGGACAAAGGGGAAAGAAGTAGATTCATGAGGCCACCAGAAAAAAACCAACATAACCTATGTGCATATAAAGTAACCACAGATTACTTCAGATACTGCTATGGTCCAACATCCTACAAGACTAACAGCATATTGTAAACATATTTGGACACCTTACTTTTCTCAGTTACTAAAATCTCCCAGGCAAACCTTCTCTTCCTTTTTAAATAGCTGTGAACATATATCATAAGATGAATACATAAATACCATTCCATATCTTGTCAGTATAAACAGTGCTAAGAACCACATACCTCTATATATTATAGTTTTTATGTTATACTGTACATTCCCAAAGTGGAAAAGGCTTAGCTGAAGGACATTATCAAGAGTACACGTTAGAATGGGTAGGTTTTTTTTTTTAAATTATTCAATCTTTTATTTTTTTACAATCCATATTTT
>NW_022196900.1:16691425-16699117 GCF_008632895.1 Mastomys coucha | reverse complement strand
GAAAATATCTAAAAAAAAAAAAAGAGGTATAAATAATGAGAGAAGCCAAGATATGCAAATTCTGACAATGGTGAAAGGATGGGTAGTTTTAATAAGAGTTGTCAGAATGTGCTTATGTCAGAGCTGCTTCACTCGAGTCCCTGTACCTTGTTCACTATCTACCACTCCATCCACACCAGAGCCTATCCCATCTCAAAGACCATGGCGGATGAGTTTGGGGTTACATCTACACTATCTCTCATCCTCTTCCATTGGGAGCAGATCCTGGTGCGTGTTAAGCTTTCTATGTTTGTTAAATGAAAAAGTAAATAAACCCATCCAAGTTGCACACTCTTCCAATTTCCCTGTCGGCTTCTCAGGTTGAAGAAACCTATATGGTCTCAGGACTAAGGCTTTGTTATAGGGAACACACTTCTCAGTGGATCCTTCTCTGTGGTCTGCATGTCAGACCTTGAGCTAACAGATAAGGTGCAAATGTGAGAAACTGCCATCAATTCTGGAGGAAGGATATGAGGTGTTGATAGAGTGTGCATGAGAGCATGAGCTCTTTCTCAGAGCCACAGTTGTTGTCTCATATATTCTGGGGGAGAGAAGATAAAAACAGGACTTTTATTTGTTGAAGAGCACAGGGTTAAATCTATGATATATCATTGTTCCTGAAACCAAAAGCAAGGCTCAGTCTGTACATAGGCTCATTATTCCAAAAGCAATCTTCCCCTTCAGAATCCTCATATGGAAGGTGATATTTCAGACAGCAGCTGTTCTGGTTATTGGCAGCAGGGTCCCTTTCAGAGTCAATGGTTTCAGAAGAAATAAAAGAAAGGAACACACACACACACACACACACACACATGCACACGCACGCACACATGCACTCGCAAACACAAACACTGTTGCATCCTGTGTTTGGCGGAGAAGGGATTCTAGCTTTTGTGGTTGTTGCCTTGCCTTCATTGCTTTCACATGTTAGTATTTGTCTTCCTGGTGTCTTTCCAGAAATCCTGGCTACATTGTGTTCTTCTGGAAAAGACGTTTGTCCTTACCAGAAACTCTCAGCAGCATTCTTAGTGTGTCCCAGTGGATGTGGTCATGTGTGCAGCTAACTGAAAACAGACCTTAGCTGATGGGACCAGCTCTGGAGACTAACTCATATAATGAGGGTCGGTGACCACTTGTATCCCTTCCCCAGGTCTCAAGAGAAGGAACACAGGAGTAACAAGGGGAAGTGCTTCTACCTAGATCAAGTAATGTCAAGAAATGTTGATGGGAGAAGATGCTGTCATAGAAACAGGCTGTCCTCTGAAAGCGGGCTTACTCCTATCTAAATATTATTCCAGCATGGCTCAGGTAGTTGGCAAATGACGGAAATGTATTTATCAGAGTTCTAAAAATTGGTATGTCCAGTTCAAGGTGGTAGCAGAGGCCATAATTAGTAATAGCTTGCTTCCTGGTTCTTAGAATACTTTCTTGCTGGTGATGGAGGTAAGGGTCACAGGAGACCTCAGAGCATCTCTTTAGGGTCCAAACTCTAAGACTCTATTCTCACAACAAAATCAGCTCCACCACCTAATGCTGTCATAAGAAGGACTAGGCTTCTAACATATGAGTTCTAAGAGACACCAATATGCAGTCTATGCCAGAATTGCTACATGTATTTAGGGACATGAAGATAGGGTTATTGCAGTTATGAGAGGTGGTTCATCAAAAGTGGCTGGAGATGGAAAGGTCACAGGGAGAATGAAGAATCAGGTCAACTAGGAGTGACAGAGGAATGGTCAGGATTGGGAGGGGGCAATGTCCAAGTTCTACCTCAAAGCGTCTCAACCCTTGGCTATTGAATTTTTGGGACTGATAAAAACCTCAGAACCTGATCCTACTTCTTTATCCTATTTACTGGAGTCCAGGCCTAGTCTCTCTCACAGAGAGAAGTTTGCACAGGTGCCAAGTCAGGAAGCAGTCAAGATTGGGAGCTTTTTTAGAAGCTTCCTAGCACTGAGTTGTCAGCATTCCTTTAGTTTCAACACCATTGTCAACTGGAAAACTTCACACTCCATACCATGACATCATCTATGCAGATAAAGATATAGATCAGCTGCAGAAGTGATCAGATTTTGTTCCTTCAGAGCTATCAGTTCTATTTCAAAGCTAACCATATGCCTTCACCCTGTCTGTATTCCCTACATAATAATATTTCAGTGAATGTCTATTCATTCCTTCTTCTTCCTATTGTGCATATCACATTCTTTCTGCACCTAGTAGCCAGCTCAGGACTTGAAACATAGCTGATATTCACCATCTATTTTTTACAAAAGATGACAGAGAGATCACTTAGACTCCCAGTGGACTTTAAGTCCTGTAGGGAGACTGTGCTCCTGGAAATAGAAGTATTAGATAGCAATGTGCTCTAGAGGGAGAATTTGGGGCCCAAGCTAGGTAGGGTTGGCTTTACCTTTTTCAGAGTGGAACAAAGAAAATGAAAATGGTAAAATAGAGGTATGCCAACAACTTCAGTGCTCAGAACAGTAAAGGGTGAATATCTAAATAGTTTGCTTTTCTCTTGATTTGTGTTTGGTAATTTTTCTCCTCTGGAGGTTTTAAACATCGCTGCCTCTGCTATGGTAGGCTCTTAATTCTCTTTTCTAGTAACTGAAGATGTTAAAGGGCTAGTGTTACTGCTCATGCATTGAAAGAAAGGACCACAGAGGCCATCTTGAAATTATTATTTTCCTGTAGCATCTCTTAGAGTTTGTTTTATAAGGTTCTGTGAGCTCACCAGCAGTGACTTCTTGATCAGATCTTCTGATCCCTGGATTCTCTTGTATGTATCCAAAGCCGAGTTTCTTGTCCTGCAGTGATTACTACAGTGATGGTTGCCATTGAAGATCTACCTACTTCCAAATCACCCTCAGAAGCGTCCAAGCTGGTCAATTGTACATTGTTTGGAAGGTATCCAGAAATCTTAGCCTAGAGCTGTTTTATACACCCTCAGTCTCTGTAACTGTTTTATAAACATACAAGCATTGATAGTAAACTCTGTGCTGCTTAAAATACCTAGAATTATTTATTTTTCCTGCACTTAGACTGATGAATATGCATTTTGTCACTTGAGAACCATCAATTTTAAAGTCTTCCCTTTATCTAAAAGTCATTAACTTGACAATGTCCCTATTAAATATGACTTGGAAGAACAGGGGGAAATAGAGAGTTTCTGGACCAGCACCAAAGTAACTTACTTCCCTGGGGCCCACTTCTCTGGCTTGTTGAGCCATTCTGTTTCTAGCATTCATATACTTCTGCTATGCTGTGTATGCTTTAAAGGCAGAACAGGGGTCCTTATGGACTTCACACTTGTGATGCTATCTCTGTCAAATACCAACATTCAGATACACAGGCAGCCTGGGGAATCTGAGCCTGTACACTCAGACTATGACAGCCAACTCTCACTTCATTCATGCAGAGGACCATGGGGCACAACATTTGAGGTGTTAGAAGGAATCTCTTACAATAAGAGAAATCATCTAGGGTGAAACAGAATAGGCAATTCAATCTCCATTGTTGTTTTCTAAAAACTGACTCAACTCTCAAGTTCCTGGGGACACTTAGAAACATTGAGCATAAACAGAAAAAAGGGGGATGCTTTAAAGAGTCAGTGGGTTTTAGAGCACTAACCACCCAAACATGAGCTCCATCAGCTCTAACCACCACCTCTGGAGTCTCAGTTTCAGTCTTTATAAAGTGTTGCCACTGCTCTGTATAGCTAGTGCAAATATCGAAAGAAGATAATTTTCTGATTTCCTGGATGCTAGACCCCTTCTGCCTAAGACCTTTAAGTCCTTTAAGAATACAACTAACCAAGAACTCTGTCTTCCACATGAGAACTCAAGCAGTTCCATTGTGGTGCCTGGCAAAGGGGCAGCAGACAGTAACTACTTGTTCAACTAATACAGTAATCATTTAAAAATGCAATTTAATCATTAAAACTTCCCCCAAACTTGAAGGCACATTGCCAAAACTACGTGAGTCTACAGGACCAGGGATCCTCATATAACCCACAATTCCCCCTTAGTATTCCCTGTCCATGCCTCATACTTTATAAAGATGTATACATTTTCCAAAATGATTTGTAGGCAAAACAGCACTGATTTATGGAAAGTAATTCATAAATTACTCTCCAATACTAATTTCTTGGCATCTGAGAACCATTTTACATAGAGCAGGAATTCATATTTCCTATTGTAAATCACTTTGGGGACCAGGGATTACAGAGCCTTTTCCCCAGGGTAAATGCACCCGTCCTCGCCCCTACTCCCCGCTCTCCCACTCTAAATGAGAAGCTGAGAGCGAGGCCAGGAGAACACTCAGGGAGACTGCGAGGGAAAGTGGAGATTGTGTGTGTGTGTGTGTGTGTGTGTGTGTGTGTGTGTGTGTGTGTGTGTTCTAACAGCTTTTAGAGACTTTCTCCTGTGGGGAGATGAAAAGAATGATCTGAACAAAGACCTCCTAAGTGATACAAAAATATTATGAGTCGGCACCTTGAACCCCCATGATTCACGACAAGAAGTCCCATTCAGAGTATCTGAGCAAACACTATTAAGAAGGACTCACCAGGTTCAGAGAGGGGGCAGCTCTAGAGAAAATCTCCATTGATTTAAGTGAAAACAGTCCAGAAATTCAGGCCTAATTGGATCATTGGACTGGTTTATTTTTCTGGTCTGTGTTCCACATATCTTCTCTTCTCTTGGTGACTCCCAAAGCAGATTCTTCTCATGGATAAATTAGGCCCGGGTGAAGAGAACAGGATTCCTGCCCATAATTTTTTTCTGCGTATCTAGTTGATTTATCTGTTGATACCACTGTGTTATGGCAGTTAAAACACGGCAACATTAGAACAAGCTGGAACCGACTTTTTGCATTTATAAAGCATATGAAAAGCACATGTAGGAGATTCGGGAGAAACAGTCCAGATAAGAAAATGAATGCAAACATCCACTATCCTTTGGTTAAAGTTGAAGGACATCCAAGGAGGGCTTGGCTGTAGAACTGTAAACACAGAGATGGAATCTGAGAAT
The DNA here is from genome assembly GCF_008632895.1 of Mastomys coucha. Taxonomy (NCBI): domain Eukaryota; kingdom Metazoa; phylum Chordata; class Mammalia; order Rodentia; family Muridae; genus Mastomys; species Mastomys coucha. The sequence goes on along the minus strand of NW_022196900.1, from coordinate 16,694,048 downwards.
CATCAGCTTGGAGAATCCTTGACAGGGTTCTACATTCAGGCAGGTGAATGGCCTAAGCACGGGGGAGTGCAATCGCTTGGCGTTTCTCCTATAGGAGGGTTGTTAGCAACCAAAAGGAAACTTGTAATCCCACCTACTTTGGATCTGTGCCCCTTTGGCTCTTTTAGGGAGAAATCATAGTCTTTATCATACTTTCTGGTTTTGTTTTTGTTGTCGTTTAATTTCTTTTTGAAAAAAAACAAAAACAAAAACAAAAAACAAAAAAGACAAAAAGCAAGAACCCCAGTTGTCTTTTTCTTAGGAGAGGGCTGGAGCAGATAGATAGTTGGAAAGCAAGAGATATGGATTGAAACACCTAGGTGTGTGAGCTGGGGTATCTACATGAACATCTCTTTATCTACAAACATGATGGTAATGACATCAGAGAAAGAACTCAGAAATGTTTACACGGCTTGATGAGGAAGCTGTGAATCCTGAAGGTCAGAATCCTTGAAACTTGTATAACACATAAGCTCTTTCGTATGGAAAACAAACTGTCATAAAAAGCTCACAAAGGTGACAATAGATGCAGAGTACTGTCTGCACTTGGAGGTCCACAAATCAAAGCAAGAGGAAAAGTGTATCTTATACTCAAAAAGACATATTTCCAGCTGAAATGACCACAATACGTTTTGAGCAACTGTTAATATACAATAGGCAAGATGAGATCGTTTCAAAATTCTCCATCAAAACAAAATGTGCAAAGATAATTAAATTCATGTAACCTTGGGCTCGCTGAGGATAATCCATGAATCTGTCCTTCTTTGGGACACACTGACTTTTAGTGTTGTTGGACCTAAAATTAGATTTCAGATTCAGAATTTTTTTGTGTGTGTAAGCCCAGCTTTGGCATTTATGAGTTTCATGATCTGGGGCTGGAGATGTAATCTTTCTGGTCTCCATTTCCCATTTTAGATTGATAGCCTTAAAGGACTTAATAAAGGGGAAAATGGGATAAAAGTTTAGAGGTAAGAAATTCTAGTCCCAGGGCCTTAAAGGGGAAAGGTCGGAACTATCCGGCAAGCCTGAGCCAACATCTTGCCCTTGCCAAGCCTTGGACTAAATAGTATGTTAATCTCAGTTTACCTTCCAGGCAGAGCTGCCAGCAGCACATCAAAACGTTTGTCTGAAGGTGCCTGGTCTACAAACAAGGAAGCAGCAGGTGAGCAGGCAGAACTGTACTTCTCCTGGAAACCAAGCTCTGCCACATTGCTGGAGGCTGAGAAACCAACACCCCTATCTCCTGGATCAAATTCATCACAAGGCCAAAAGCTCTGGTGGAAGAGTCTCCGGTTCTCTGCCAGAAGTGAGCTCAACCGAAAGTGCCATTAGCTGCTCACTTTGGGTGTGATTGTTGTCACAATCCTTGTTATCAGTCAGAGGGCTGTGAAAATACAACAACAGATAGTGCCAACATACAAACATTCATTACAGAGAGAGCCCAGCAGTTCTGCCTACTGAGGCTCCGGCAAAGGCAGCCCAACTCTAAACCATGGCAAGATAGGTAGATAGGTAGGTAGGTAGGTAGATAGATAGATAGATAGATAGATAGATAGATAGATAGATAGATAGATAGATAGATGGCAGATAGACTGATATGATTCTATCCTTCCTCTTCCACAGCTGCCATGAAAACAGAAAGCCAGGCATTCCCAAGTGGCTTGTCTACTCCCTTTCTCTATTCTCTCTCCTTTATCTACCCTCCTCTATGCCCTAATGGAGGTACCCAAGATGTGGAATTAAGATCCATAAAGCAGAGCCCAAAGTTGTCTCTTTCCAGTCTTCTGGAAATGAATGGAATATGCTTGTGGTGATAATTTAATAGTTCAAGCTGTGTTTTTTAAAGCATGTCCTATGCACAAGATCAGAGCCAGGACTCTCATTCAATGGCATCTCTACTTCATCTTCAGCTCCCTTCACTTCACATATTATTGTTTAAGGAGCTAAGATGTCCTTGCAGAAGCTCTTGCAGGAATCACACCCTTATGTCTCCATCATCTCTCTTGGTCTTTATGATTATGACTGTGGTTATTCAAAGGAGACTCCCAAGATAGCAAAAGGATAGATCTGGGCCCAGCTCCACCCTCCAATAACTGTGAGTCCTTAACATTTTGCTTTGGCATTCTCTGAGCCACAGCTTCCTCCCATTTAAATTCTGTCTCTCTGGGATGTTGTCATGGATTTAATTGAGGTAATACATAGATGATCTCTGTACTGTTGAAGCACTGAGCTCAAGAAAGGTTTGCTCCAAAAAAGCAGAAAATAGAGGCCCTTTACTCATTGGAGTTTGGTTCCCTTTCCTCTCTTCCAAGCATACTCACTTACCCTTCCAGAATATGATGTTGCTAGGCTTGAACAAGCTGTGATTAAGAATCCATGTATCTCTCTGGCTAGTTGTACCTTTCTAGTCTGGGTGAGTTGGTGTATCAGCTCTTTGAACCCATCTCTTCTGTAGGTAAAGTTTACCTTCCCCTTCTTTTAGAACTGTTTTAGAGCTTAAGAAACAAGAGTATATGAACACATTGGCACAGTGCTGGCAAGTTGGGAAGACTCTTCAGAACTTAGTTCCTTTGCAGAATTGTCT
>NW_022196900.1:16682285-16691323 GCF_008632895.1 Mastomys coucha | reverse complement strand
CTCAGAGATCCGCCTGCCTCTGCCTCCCAAGTGCTGGGATCAAAGGCGTGCGCCACCACCGCCCGGCTCGCAGAATTGTCTTGATAGCTTGTCTGGGTTTTCACGCATTCACCCAGTTGCTTGTCACAGGGAGGAACCCCACCAAGGCCTGGACCAAGGAAAACTCTACTTCCTAAGTGCAGATCCATGGGAAAGGCTAAAAGAACATCTGCCCTTTAGAGAGAAAATAACAAAGCCAGGTCTGATGATCCAAATTATAATCTAAGCTACCAGCGAGATTAAGGCAGGAGAATTCCAAGAGCAATTTTCTCGTTACTGAGTTCAAGTTAAAATTGAAGACCTCTGTAGGCTATAGAATGAATTCAAGGTTCAGCCCTCACAACTTGGAGAGACTGTCTCAAAATAATAAGTAAAAAAAAGGGAGAGCTGGGGTATAGCTTAGTGATAGAGTGTTTGCCTGGCATTCATGCAGCCCTTGATTTGGTCCCCAGTATCACACTCACACACATACAGAAAAGAAAGAGAAGAATTGGGAGTAGACATTCTTTATCAATCCCCCAAAATACTGTGCTAGCACCATAGCCCTGGTCATGATCAACAGCAAGTTTGAAATGGATGATGTCTTAGTCTGTTGGGCTGCTGTAACAAAACCTTATAGACTAGGTGGCTTCTCAACAATGACATTTTTTTTTTCTCACAGCTCTGGAGGCTACATCTGGGTTTTAGGATGCTCAGATTTCATTAGGTTATCCTCACACGTGAGCTTCTCTTATGAGTAATATACTCTCATCCACAAGTGACCCATCCTCATGATTTAGGCCCTACCTCCTACTGTCATCCTTACGGGTTAGAACTTCGCCATACAAATGATGGGGCCATAGCAGATGGTTGGCTAGCTTTATGTCAACTTGACACAAGATAAAGTCATTTGAAAGGAGTAAACATCAATTAAGAAAATGCCTCTCCTCCCCTTTTCTGAACAGTAAGGGAGGAGTGGATGGGGGAGGGGAAGTGGGGATAAAACTAGGAGGAAAGGAAGGAGAGCAAATTGCAGTCAGGATGTAATCACATAATAATAATAATAATAATAATAATAATAATAATAATAATAATAATAATACAAAAGGAAATAAAATGTCTCCATAAGACTGTGGGCAAGCCCTGTAGTGTTTTCTTAATTAGTGATTAATGAGGGAGGGCCCTGCCCACTTTGGATGATGCCATACCTGGTGTGGTGGTCCTGGTTTCTATAAGAAGGAAGTCTGAGCAAGGCATGATGAGCAAGTCAGTAAGCAGCACCCCTCCATGGCCTCTACATTAGTTCCTGTCTCCAGACTGTTGTTGGAGATCCTGTCTGGACTTCCTTTGGTGATAACAGTGAAGCGATCTGAAAGTGTAAGCCAAAAAGCCCTTTCCTCCCCAGCATGCTGTTTTGTCATGGTGTTTCACCATAGCAATAGAAATCCTAACTAAGACTATAGCACTTTCTAAAAGTGCTATAGGATTTTAGGATTACTGAGAGTTGTTACCTTATGCAGAGCTGGTCACACCGTGACCCATCTAGTTTCTCTGACTCCCAGGAATGGAGCAGACACACAGTCAGACAAACGGACTAGTTTAGATAATGGGCCTAGTTAGTAAGTCCAGGAGAGAGTTTATCACTTTTATGCTTAAGAGAGAAGAAGAGTCTAGTCAAATGATAAGCTCAAAAGTCAGGCGAAATTTACCACAGTTGCACTTCCTTCTTGCTCAGGCTGAAATTTTGCCAGAAATCCCAATTCCCATGCATTCCCTTGAGTACTCACTCTACTTCTGACTCATTTGAATATTGGAGGAAAGCATTAAAGGCTGAATAACAAATGTCCTGAAATCCTAATGGAACATTTTACTGTAAGTGAAAACACTGGGTTGGGGGGCAGGGATTAGATGACACTGGACGTGAAACCTCCAACAGTGGGTGAAATTTGAAAGTGTGGCATCGTAGGGAATGGACGCATTCAAGAAAACAGCCATATAAACAGAGACTTGAAGCAGAATACTCCAGTAGGGAACCTGATTGTGAACTTGGCAATTCATCTAGCATCCTTTCCCTGTCCTCACATAGAGACCCCTCACTCATGGTAGAGACTTGCTGGATAACTGGAGCATGCCAGGCTGCCAAACTACCTCCTGTATTTAGCATTTTTTTTTTTTTTACTTCAGGACACGACATAATTTTTCCCCACTATTCCTATAGGCAGATACCAACTGATTTTGAATAATACCCTATTTGTGACTTAGCACAATTGCTAACTCATCATTGGCAGCATGTCTTTTTCTCCTGTGTCACCTGAAGGGGTGTGTGCTCCAGACACTTGCTGATCCGACTGGGAACTGCTTCCTTATGAATCTCCCAACCATCGCACTCTGTGGCTTTGAAGATCTGATTTCTCTGTCTCTTTCTTTTACCATTTTTAAGGTTTATTTAAAAAAAATAATATTCTGATATGAAGCCATTTTGGGAATGTGTGTTGTGGAAACATGCCTAACTTACTATGACCGATATAAAGAGCATCCTTAAGGCAATCAAGAATGTTATGAAGACCAACTTGGATCCAGTGTTCTTATTTACATATCTGAGGAGAACAATCTTAAGTGCACTTATGAACCGAGAAAGACAGACCAAGTTCATTGGTCAAATGCCTCAGACATTCATAAACACTTCTCTTAGGCAGGAGCTGCTCACGACAGTAACACTACCAAGGTCTTTGGGGCTTAATTGTAAAGCAGTGATGATATGAGGCAGTGTTGATCATCCTTAAAACTACATTGAGATTCAGATAACATGAGCAATGACCTCATAGCAGCTTTGCCTAGCAATAATTGCTACCAATTAGCAAATTGCTGAGAGTTCAACATATTAGTGGACAGGGTACAGCCATGGCTAGTTTCACTCTTACATTCATCCTGAAACATTTGAATTATTATGTACAATTTGGTCATTAGAAACAGGCTCACAGATTGGAGAGGACTTTCTAAAGTTCATTGAAGTCAGTAAAGGAAAAATTAAGGCACAAATTTATGTATGTTCAAATACAAGCCAAGCTCCCTTCTCATGAAGACATACTCTGTTCTCTGAAAGCTTACAGGCAGAGTGAGCTAAAATTAGAATCTTACCTATGATTTTTCTTTTTAAAGATGTATTTTCATTTTTAAATATGATATGTGTTTTGCAGGTGTTTTACATGTACATGCAGGTAGCTCCAGGGGCCAGACAAGGGGGTCTTGTTGCATAGAGTTGGAATAACAGGCAGTTGTAAGCTGCCCAATATGAGTATTAGGAACCCAACTCAGGTCTTCTGGAAGAGTACTAGTTGCTCTAACCATTGAACAATCTCTCCAGCGCCAGAGAGTTTTCATTTTTAACAGAGGAAAAAAAACTGAAATGTGGTAGAGACAAAGAGTGTAGCATTAAAATCATTAAATAACAGGTTGGTCTTCTATTGCCTCTGTTTACCTGGGAAGATGGGTAATCCAGTTGATGTGGCTACACAATGGAAGAGGACCTTAAGGATTAATAAGAAGTAGCTCTACTATGCTAAGCCAAAGATAAATGTAGAGATGTGTGAGTGAGTGAATGTGTGTGTGTGTGTTTCTATCACAACCAAATTAACAAAATAAAATCAATCCTGGTGGGTCAAGATACACTCTGAATGTACCCCATTTATTTATCTTATAAGCTATTTTACTGCTCATTCTCTTTAAAAGGTATGTATTCATAAAAAAACATTCCTGCAAACTAAAGCTAGGACCTTGGTAATAACCTCATCTACCTACATCGGCTGGTCCTTCTAGCGCTACTTCCCCTGCCTTCAAGCGTGCATGGCAAGTATCACCCTGAATACTAAGCTCTTCATTCCCTTCCCCATATCTATGATTTTATAGTATCTGTATCTCTCTGAATTCCTTTTTTAAAAATATGTGCTTGGAAACCTGTAAAAATGATATCATAACATAACTACTCCATTGAAATCTAATTCTTTTTTTTTTTGAGTTCATATGATCTTCATTTTTTCTTTTTTTTTATTAGATGTATTCTTATTTACAATATCTCCTTTCCCAGGTTCCCCTCCAAAAAAAAAAAAAAAAAAAAACTAAAACAATCCCCTGTTCCCTCTCCCCTCCCCTGCTCACCATCCTATACCCTCCTGCTTACCGGCCCTGGCATTCCCCTACACTGGGGCATAGAACCTTCACAGGGTCAAGGTCTTCTCCTCCCATTGATGACCGCCTTGTCCATCCTCTGCTATACGCATGCTGCTGGAGCCATGAGTCCCCCCATGTATACTCTTTGGTTGGAGTTTTAGTCCCTGGGAGCTCTGAGGGTACTAGTTAGTTCACATTGTTGTTCCTCCTAAGGGACTGTAAACCCCTTCAGTTCCTTGGGTCCTTTCTCTAGCTCCATTGGGAACCCTGTACTCAGTCCAATGGACGGCTGTGAGCCTCTACTTCTGTATTAGTTGGGTACTGTCAGAGCCTCTCAGAAGACAGCAATATCAGGCTCCTGTCATCCAGCACTTGTTGGCATCCACAATAGTGTCTAGATTGATGATTGAATATGGGAAGGATTCCCAGGTGGAACAGTCTCGGAATTGTCCTTCCTTTAGTCTCTGCTCCATAGTTAGCCTCTAAAACACCTTCCATAGATATTTTGTTCCCCCTTTTAAGAAGGAACTAAGTATCCTCACTTTGGTCTTCCTTCTTCTTGAGTTTCTTATGGTTTATTGTTTGTACTTTGTGTATTCTGAACTTCTAGGCTAATATCCACTTATCAGAGAGTACATACCATGTATGTTCTTTTGTGATTGGGTTACTTCACTCAGGATGATATTCTCCAGGTCGATCCATTTCCCCAAGAATTTCATAACTTCATTGTTTTTAATATCTGAGTAGCACTCCATTGTGTAGATGTACCACATTTTCTGTATCTATTCTTCTGTTGAGGGATATCTGGGTTGTTTCTGGGTTCTGGCTATTATAAATAAGGCTGTTATGAACATAGTAGAGCATGTGTCCTTATTACATGTTGGAGCATCTTCTGGGTATATGCCCAAGAGTGGTATAGCTTGTCCTCTGGTAGTACTATGTCCAGTTTCCGGAGGAACCGCCAAACTGATTTCCAGAGTGGTTGTACCAGCTTGCAGTCCCACTAGCAATGAAGTAATGTTCCTCTTTCTCCACATCCTCACCAGCATCTGCTGCCACCGGACTTTTTTTATCCTAGCTATTCTGACTGCTGTGAGGTGGAATCTCAGGGTTGTTTTGATTTGCATTTCCCTGATGACTAAGGATGTTGAACATTTCTTTAGGTGCTTCTCAGCCATTCGATATTCATCAGTTGAGAATTCTTTGTTTAGCTCTGTACCCCATTTTTAATAGGGTTATTTGGTTCTCTGGAGTCTAACTTCATGAGTTCTTTGTATATATTGGATATTAGCCCTCCATCAGATATAGGATTGGTAAAGATCTTTTCCTAATTTGTTGGTTACCGTTTTGTCCTATTGATAGTGTCTTTTGCCTTACAGAAGCTTTGCAACTTTATGAGGTCCCATTTATCAATTCTTGATCTTAGAGCATAAGCTATTGGTGTTCTGTTCAGGAAATTTTCCCCTGTGCCTATGTGCTCGAGGCTCTTCCCCACTTTCTTTTCTATTAGTTTGAGTGTATCTAATTTTATGTGGAGGTCTTTGATCCACTAGGACTTGAGCTTTGTACAAGGAGATAAGAATGGATTAATTAACCTTCTTCTACATGCTAACTGCCAGTTAAGCCAGTACCATTTTCTGAAAATACTGTCTTTTTCTTTTTTCAACTGGATGGTTTTAGCTCCTTTGTCAAAGATCAAGTGACCATAGGTGTGTAGATTTATTTCTGGGTCTTCAATTCCATTCCATTGATCTCCCTGTCTGTCACTGTACCAATACCATGCACTTTTTATTACAATTGCTTTGTTGTACAGCTTAAGGTTCAAGATTGTGATTCCACCAGAGGTTCCTTTATTGTTGAGAATAGTTTTGGCTATCCTGGGTTTTTTTGTTATTCAGGATGAATTTGCAAATTGCTTTTTCTAAGTCTGTGAAGAATTGAGTTGGAATTTTGATGGAGATTACATTGAATCTGTAGATTGCTTTCAGCAAGATGGTCATTTTTACTATATTAATCCTGCCAATCCACGAGCATGGGAGATCTTCCATCTTCTGAAATCTTCTTCAATTTCCTTCTTCAGAGACTTAAAATTTTTGTCAAACAGATCTTTTACTTGCTTAGTTAGAGTCACATCAAGGTATTTTATATTATTTGTGACTATTGTGAAGGGTGTTGTTTACATAATTTCTTTCTCAGCCTGTTTATCCTTTGTGTAGATTTGCTTGAGTTAATTTTATATCCAGCTACTTTGTTGAAGTTGTTTATCAGGTTTAGGAGCTCTTGGGTGGAATTTTTGGGTCACTTAAGTATACTATCATATCATCAGCAAATAGTGATAACTTTATTTCTTCCTTTCCAATTTGTATTCCTTTGATCTCCTTTTGTTGTCTAATTGCTCTGGCTAGGACTTCAAGTACAATATTGAATAGGTAGGGAGAGAGTGGGCAGCCTTGTCTAGTCCCTGATTTTAGTGGGATTGCTTCAAGTTTCTCTCCATTTAGTTTGATGTTGGCTACTGGTTTTCTGTATATTGCTTTTACTATGTTTAAGTATGGGCCTTGAATTCCTGATCTTTTCAAGCCTTTTATCATGAAGGGATGTTGGATTCTGTTAAATGCTTTCTCAGCATCTAATGAGATGATCATATGGTTTTTTCTTTGAGTTTGTTTATGTAGTGAATTACGTTGATGGATTTCCAAATATTGAACCATCCCTGCATCTCTGGGATGAAGCCTACTTGATCATGATGGATGATTGTTTTGCTGTGTTCTTGGGATTCAGTTTGCAAGACTTTTATTGAGTATTTTTGCATCAATATTCATAAGGGAAATTGGTCTGAAGTTTTCTTTCTTTGTTAGGTCTTTGTGTGGTTTAGGTGTAAGAGTAATTGTGGCTTCGTAGAACGAATTGGGTAGAGTACCTTCTGTTTCTATTTTGTGGAATAGTTTGAGGAATATTGGTATTAGGTCTTCTTTGAAGGTCTGATAAAACTCTGCACTAAACCCATCTGGCCATGGGCTTCTTTTGGTTGGGAGACTATTAATTACTGTTTCTATTTCAGGAACAGATATGGGACTGTTTAGATCATTGATCTGATCTTGACTTAACTATGGTACCTGGTATCTGTCTACAAAATTGTCCATTTCATCCAGGTTTTCCAGTTTTGTTGAGTATAGGTTTTTGTAGTAGGCTCTCATGATTTTCTGGATTTCCTCAGTGTCTGTTGTTATGTCTCCCTTTTCATTTCTGATCTTGTTAATTAGGAAACTATCTCTGGGCTCTCTAGTTAGTCTGGCTAAGGGTTTATCTATTTTGTTAATTTTCTCAAAGAACCAGCTCTGGTTCGGTTCATTCTTTGTATAGTTCTTTTTGTTTCTATTTGGTTTATTTCAGCCCTGAGTTTGATTATTTCCTGCCTTTGACTCCTCTTGGGCAAATTTGCTTCTTTTTGTTCTAGAGCTTTCAGATGTGCTGTCAAATTGCTCTCCAGTTTCTTTTTGGAGGCCCTTAAAAATATGAGTTTTCCTCTGAGGACTGCTTTCATTGTGTACCATAAGTGTGAGTATGTTGTGGCTTCATTTTCATTAAACTCTAGGAAGTCTTTTATTTCTTTCTTTATTTCTTCCTTAACTAAGTTATCATTAAGTAGAGTGTTGTTGAGCTTCCACGTATGTGTGGGCATTCTATTGTTTATGTTGTTATTGAGGAACAGCCTTAGTCCATGATGATCTGATAGGATGCAAGGAATTATTTCAATCTTCTTGTATCTGTTGAGGCATGATCTGTGACCAATTATATGGTCAATTTTGGAGAAGATACCATGAGGTTCTGGGAAGGTATATCCTTTTGTTTTAGGATAAAAAGTTCTATAGATATCTGTTAAATCCATCTGTTTCATAACTTCTGTTAGTCTCAGTGTGTCTCTGTTTAGTTTCTGTTTCCATGATCTGTCCATTGCAGAGAGTGGGGTGTTGAAATCTCCTATTATTATTGTGTGAGGTGCAATGTATGCTTTGAGCTTTAGTAAAGTTTCTTGTATGAATGTAGATGCCCTTGCATTTAGAGCATAGAGGCTCAGATTTGAAAGTTCTTCTTGGTAGATCATACCTTTGATGAATATGAAGTGTCCCTCCTTATCTTTTTTGATCACTTTAGGGTGAAAGTGGATTTGATTCAATATTAGAATGGCTACTTCAGCTTTTTCCTTGGGACCCTTAGCTTGGAAAATTGTTTTCCAGCCTTTTATTCTGAAGTAGTATCTGACTTTGTCACTCAGGTGGATTTCCTGTATGCAGCAAAATGTTGGGTCCTGTTTATGTACCCAGTCTGATAGTCTATGTCTTTTTATTGGGGAATTGTGTCCATTAATATTAATAGATATTAAAGAAAGGTAACTGTTGCTTCCTGTTATTTTTGTTGTTAGAGTTGGAAATCTGTTCATGTGGCTATCTTTTAATTTTGTTGGAAAATTACTTTTTTGCCTTTTCTCAGATGTAGTTTCCCTCCTTGTGTTGAAGTTTTCCATTTTTTACCCTTTGAAGGTAAAAAGGCTGGATTTGTGGAAATATATTGTGTAAATTTGGTTTTGTCATGGAATACTTTGGTTTCTCTATCTATGGTAATTGAGAGTTTTGCTGGGTATAATAGCCTAGGCTGGCATTTGTGTTCTCTTAAGGTCTATATGACATCAACCCATGATCTTCTGGCTTTCATAATCTCTGGTGAGAAGTTATATGTTACTTGACCTTTTTCCCTCACTGCTTTTAATATTCTTTCTTTGTTTTGTGCATTTGATATTTTGACTATTATGTGATGGGAGGAATTTCTTTTCTGGTCCAGTCTATTTGGAGTTC
>NW_022196900.1:16673048-16681830 GCF_008632895.1 Mastomys coucha | reverse complement strand
ATTTTTTAAGGGATTTTTGTGTTTCTTCTTTAAGGGCTTGAACCTGATTACCTGTGTTCTCCTGTATTTCTTTAAGTGAGTTATTTATACTCTTCTTAAATTCCTCTATCACCATCATGAGATATGATTTTAGATCCAAATCTTGCTTTTCTGGTGTTTTGGGATATCTAGGACTTGCTGTGGTGAGAGTTCTAGATTCTGATGAAGCCATGTAGTCTTGATTTCTGTTGGTAAGACTCTTGCGTTTGCCTTTCACCATTTGTTGATCTCTGGCGTTAGATGTTCTTGCTGTCTATAGCTGGAGCTTGTTCTTCCTGTGCGTCTGTAAGCCTGTGTCAGAACTTCTGGGAGATCAGCTCTCCTCAGGTAAGGCCTGTGTGCAGTGGGCTGTGAATCAGTTGTCCCTCCTGAGTCCTGGGGTCAGAACAAACTCTGGAGACAGGCTCTCTGCTTTCAGGGAAGGGGCAGAGAGGGTTGTGGATGTGCAGTATCTCCTCCTAGGTGAAGAGGGAGATAGAAAGGATCCTGTACCAGCTACCCTGCTGCTTCCGAGGCCTGTGCCTCCTGGCTGGTCCCACCTTAGAAGGTCACCAGAGAGAAAATGAAGATCTCACCTAAGTCTCTGGGTTGGAGCACTTCCTGAAGGCAAGCTCTCTGCTTGTGGGGAAGGGGCAGAGAGGGCTGTGGATCTGAAGAACCTCCTCCTAGGTGAAGAAGGATGTAAAAAGGATCCTGTGTCAGCTGCCTTGCCACTTCTGAGGCCTGTGCCTCCTGGCTGGTCCCACCTCCTCCTAGGTGTAGAAGGCGGAAGAAAGAATCCTAATTCTTTTTATTTAACATGATATTATTAAGATTATATCGATGGATATTTCTGTTATTTCTTATAACTGGTTCATACTGGATTTTATTTTTCATGTCATCCACATGCCTAGATCATTCTTGTCTTGACATCTTGGGAAACTTATTTGGTTTCCATATGCACTTATCTTAAGAAGAGTACAAAAGAGGGAAGCAACAGAAAACCAGGATTTAGAGTAGCCATGAAGCCAAGCTCCATCTTTTCCAAGTCTAGTCTTAGGATGTGTTTCCTGTTCAATAATTGTCCTTACCATTCTCTTCCTACTGTTGTATGGCAAGGATTAAGTGAGATAAAAAGACAAAACACTGTAATTTCTGCCACACTGCACAAATATTATTACATGTGAGGGGAAATTCCTCCAATCTGCTTTCTAAAATATACACATGCACACACACAGAGAGAGAAAGAGAGAGAGAGAAAGAGAGAGAGAGAAAGAGAGAGAGATAACAGATAGACATACAGACAGACACACACAGAGAGAAAAAACAGAGAGAACAGAGAGAGAAAGAGATAACACACACACACACACACACATACACCCACACGACTCTAACTGATGTTCCTAAAGTTACAAACTCAACCATGTACACACACTTCTACCCTGGCTGCCCCCTCAATAAGCATGAGTAAAATGTCTGGCAAACTTGAATCATCCCTCAACTCCACCAACTGACACCACCCTCCCTCCAACAGTTCAGATGGTGCTCATTATCCATCTTCTGGACAATTGTGGGTGATGTAGCTTCTGATTTGAACAGATCTACTTAGTGTATGCTGCTTCCCTCAGTTTGCACATATAGAGATGGGACACAGTTTGGCTGAGTTGTGGTTTACACTATGCAGTGTTTAAAACCATTTACAGACAGTAGATTCAGAGTGTATACTGTTCAGATTGTTATGTTTCCTTTTGAGTATTTCATATATGAGTACTATATCCACATCCCTTTTCTCTCCTCTCTCTAACTTCTTCACAGCACCCCTCCTCATATTCACAGCTCATTTTTTAATTATTATTGATATACATGTGTATATGTATGTGTGTGAATTTATAACAACCTTCTGAGTTCATTTAGTGTTGTTCAGTGCAAAGCACAGTTGTTACAAAAACTGAACCAGTTAAATAGTCCCATGCTCAGAACAGACCTTGAAGTCAACTCAAATCTCATTGAAATGCTGCTCCTGTTTCTTTCTTTCCCTTTCCTTGGGAGTTTTTATAGAGATGCTTTAGTAAAGGAATAGTATGATTTCAAACACCTAGTATTCTGAAGCTTACTAATGCCACATTGCTAACCAGACAACAAGATCCACAAAATGAGGTGGGAATATTTGCACTCATTGCCTTTGCCTGCCAAGAACAAATCCCATCTCCAGAGACACCTCACCATGTTCTAGAGTAGCAAGACTCCAAGAGTTTATAAGGACAGTACTATCAAAGCTCTTTATTTCTCAGAGGTTAAGATTAGGTGCTAAATTTACCAGCCAGCAGGTAAAATAAGATCAGAGATGAAGTATCAAAAACTTTTTTTGAGCTTTCATCTCATAGCCCTGATGTTAGAAGAAAACATTACTGGAGAGATGATCAGTCATCAAAATGCTTTCTGCAGGAGTGTGACTTCCATTCCCAGTACCCATGTGAAAGTCAAGTGTGGCAATGTGCACCTACACCCCCAGCTCTGGAGAGACAGGGATCAGAGGATCACTGGGACTTGTTGCTGTTATTTGATCTCCAGGTTCAATGAGAAATCCTGTCTCAAAGATTAAGTGGAGAGTGATGGAGGACAACCCTTGAAAATGACTTCTGACCTTCATGTGCATATATATCATGTATATGTACAGGAACACACACACAATTAAATTTAACAACAGCACAGTATCTGCACATAGACACCTCAAAATTGGATTAGAATACGGGCCTCAAATAGCAGAGGTCAGAAGAGCTGGAGCGTCCTTCAGGTCACCTAACACAAGCTCCTCCACTGGAACCTCTACTTCTTCAGTCCAATAGAAAGAGCATCTGTAAAGAGCCTCCTGCATGCAAGAGCCTGTGCTGAGGACATCCTTCTCTAAGCCTTATCAAACCTGGGAAGGCTAGAAGTGTACAAAGGCTGAAGAGAAGTTCTCGTCTCCTGTGTGGAATTCCTACAGGATTCTGTTTTGATCATGACTGGTACAGAACCAGCGAGGGCGTCAGATGATACACTTAGATCCTGCGTTTGGCTTCAGAGTACAGGATTAGGGTGGGGAGCCTCCAGACAGAGCAGAGAGGACTTCTCACCAGTTATTAGCTGAGTAGTCCCTGGGTCAATTACTTCACTCTTAGGATTGTCAGACTGAGTACATGAAAACACTGTACACCCACTGAAGTTTGAACCTCCTTGTCTTAGTTAGGGTTTTGCTGCTGTGAATAGATGTCATGATCAAGGCAACTCTTATAAGAACAACATTTAATTGGTGCTGGCTTGCAGGTTCAGAGGTTTAGTTCATTGTCATCAAGGTGGGAACATGGCAGTGTCCAGGCAGGTATGGTGCAGGAGGAGCTGAGAGTTCTACATCTTCATCTGCAGGCTTCTAGGAGAAGACTGGCTTTCAGGCAGCTAGGATGAGTGTCTTAAAGTCCTTGTCCACAGTGACACACCTCTTCAACAAGGATACACCACCTAATGGTGCCACACCCTGGGCCAATCATTTACAAACTGTGACACCCAGTTTAAAAGGAAATGCTTTTTCAGGGTAGCACATAGACTCAAGCTTTGTTTCTCTGAATTGGAATTCTACTTTCTGGCTTGTATTTTGTCTGACACCATCATTTACTCTTCTTGTTACATTTATTCACCTATAAAGTTAGAGTTAAAAAGCCAACTTTGCCTGTGTAATTACAGTTGAAGTCAATAGGGTGTGAAGAGGGGTCTCAGTGTATAGCTTTCCTTCCTCCCTGCTTTGTGATTGGGTGTGATTTGTGTCTTAGGTGCTACCAAACAGAAAAATAGATCTGGAGAACAGAGCGCTTCTATAGATGGCTTCCTGGAAACTTGGCTCCTCCACCCACAGAGGATTTGGGGTAGACCCTGAGGTGAGTATTTGAAAACTGAGAAACTGTGCACCTGGCCTGATATTTTCTTTTCTGCCCTCCAGCGTTGAGAATTGGACTGTGATGATGGGGGTAAAGCTTGCTAAGAGGACGAGAATACAGTAAATGACATGAGGCTGATTCACTTTAACCCTTCAATCTTTATAGTGAAAAATCAACTTTGGAGACTAAACAAATACGTGAGTGGAAGTGGACATGAGAAATGAGGTCAAGACGAGAAACAAAAAAACATCAAGTCCTATTCCGAAAGAGCTAGCTGATGCATCTAGGGAGGGAGAGTGGTCCTAGGGAAGGGCATCTGACAGTGCCTGCCTCAGATTGTGTCTTCTCCACTCTGCTCAGCAACTTTAACAAGGCTGTTGTGGTTCATCCATATCTTAGGGGTAGAGAGGATGCTCCAGCGAGATCCAGGGGCCCTGGGCAGGGACAGCCTCTGACTTGTCCTGTGCTCAGTCCATGCTATCAACAAGTACTAAAGCTCCAGCTCACACTTACTTTTATTACAGTTAAAAAATGAGTTTACAATTTTAAAAATGAGTTGCTAAGCAAAAGGAAGCCACACTCCCTTGTTCCATTTTCCAAGTGACCCTGCAAAGAACAGCGTGGATGTCACCTGAAGGCTTATCTTGTCTGCTCAGACATCATATTCTCACTTGCCATATATATTAGCTCATTCTTCTCAGATGTTCAGGGTTACATACTACAGGAAGACAAGAGCCCACTGTAAGAAATTTCTGAGTCAAAATTTTGAAGCCATTTTCTTTTATTTATGTATGCATTTTGTGCATGCACACACCTATACATGTGATATGTATGTATGACTATGTATGCACATATGCATGCACAGAGCCGGAATTGGAACAGCAGATGTCTTTATCATTCAAGAGTGTATTCCCTGGAACTCGGGAGCTCACAATCAACCAGGAATTCTAAGTGAAAAAAAAAGTAGAGAATTACAGGAAGTCCATGAAATTCATAAAGAGAATTGGACTGGTTCTTACAGCGTCGGGACTGCATTTGTTCGGGGGTGGGGCGGGAACAGGACTAGAGGTGAGCTTCAGTTTATACCTTTTGGGCCATTAATTACTTCCCAATGGCCTGACCAAGACAAAGGGATTCCCTCATCAGGGAATGAGTTTCTCATCACCAGAAGTGTGTAAGGAAGGTCTACGAAACCACACGCACGTCAGGATGCTGCACAGAGAAAACTCAATACCAAGAGGAAGCTGGGGTCAGGAGAGACTTTATTGGCCATATCTCTAACTATAGCCCTTGTCAGTATGGCGCACCAAAGGACTGATTCACACATTGCTTTGGAATACCCCCTTGGTCTTCGCAGCTGACAAAACTCCACTTAGGCTGATTAATGCTCTGATCCTTCCAACTGCCCCACCAGTCAGCTTCCCAGAGGAGGCTCCAAGAGGTGATGAGCACTGCCCAAAATGACGCAGCTGGTAAATGACATATCCTCCTGGCACCATGCACTGGTATTCTTGCCAGTGTAGTTCGACTGCCTCTACTCTGGGCCAAGGACTGGGCGAGCACCCAGGATCCCAAGCCGGGTTCTGGCATCTGTGTCGTCCTCATCTCATGTCTCCTGCGTAAAGTGAATGTTTGCCCGGCTTGCTCCTGCCAGGTATCAGCTCATTGCTCACGTAGAGGAGTTTTTTACGTCCCCAGGAATCCTTCCTTGGGAAATAACACTGGACTCCTGAGAAGCCCAGATTATTTGACTCTCCAGGCAAGCTAATGAGCTGTTTTGAGTCTAAGATTGAGGAAGCCCTGCAGCAGGTGGAGAAAGCAGCCCAGGCCAGAAGAGCAGAGAGGTGCGGCCCCTCCTTCTGCAGCCTGCCCTCTGCTCACCTGTTACCACCTCTCTGGAGTGGCACTTCCATCTGCCTGAGGCCATCCCTCCTTGGGCAGGGAGCCCATCAGATTTTACAAGTCAGGCAGGGCCAGGCCTAGTGAAAACGTGAATGGGAATGCCCAAAACAACAAAGGCAGCAGGCGTTTTCCCTCAGAAGATGGGGTGAGCCAAGCCACATGCCGCCAGTTATAGGGCATCTAGAATGTGACCTCTGCAGAACCCGAAAATAAGCACCAACTGAGGACAGGCCTACTGAGATTAACCAAGTCTTACCAAAACTCCCCGACCTCCACAGAAGCGGTGTAATTCTGATGTCCTTCAAATAACTTTGAATTACTTAGAAGGCTAGAAAGCTTGCAAATCAGAAGTGTATATAGACCAGGGTTGGGAAAACCATTTCAGAAGAGTGCCACATAGTAACCATTTTATGCTTCATGAACAGAATAGCTTTGTAGTGTGAAAACTCCATGGGAGATACGGATATGGATGAGTATGCCTGTTTTTATTTTTTTTAAACTTTCTTTAATGCACACAAACTGGAATTTCAATGTAATTTCCGTACATCATAAAATGTGTTCTTCTTTGATTCTTTTGACAGCCATTCAAAGTTGTAAAAATGACGCTTTTAGCTCCTAGCTGTAAGAGAACAGATGTGCTGAGTTCATCTCGGAGGCTTTGGCTTTCCTGTTTCTCTTCTGAGGCGAAGCTTCTCAACTATATATGGCAAGCAAGCCATTTTTAAAGATTTCCGAGCTTTCTTGGTCATACATTTGTAAATGTACATAAAAAAGGGGCAAAAACAAAAACAAAAAACAAGCCAAAAGGGAAGAGAAGGATTAGGAGTGACAGTACCAGCCTATGGTCCCAGCACTGTGCAGGGGGTAGGGGAGGTCCTGGCCAGTCTGGGCTACATGGTGAAGACCTGTTTCAAACAAATAAACAGTCTTGGTCTTATTGATGAGTTCCAGTGTAAATAGATAGGAAGAAGGAGATAAAGAAAAGGAGGAAGAGAAGGAAGGAGAGAAAGGCAGAAGGGAAAGAAGGAAGAGGAAGCAGAGAGAAAGGAAGGGGAAAGAGGAAAAAGAAGGGAAAAGAAGAAAAGAGTTGAGAGGGAGATCACAAATATAATGGTTAATTTTATCTGTGGACTTGACACAATATTACCCAGACACGGGCTCAGCTCTCTTTCTGGGTGTGTCTGTGAGGGCATGCAGGAGAAAGGGGTACTTTTGACTTTTGAGTCTCCTTAAAGTGGTTTGCACTTCTGTGGGTGGGTGGGAGCCATCTGATCCACAGACCTGAATGGAGCCAAAAGAAGAAGAAAGGGAGAAGCCGTTCCTTCTGAGAGCTGAATATACATCTCCTTCTGCCCTCGAAACAAAACTTGCACCACTGGCCTCTCAGGGTCTCAGGCATTTTCAGATAGCACAGACATTAGTTTTGCTGGGTCTACAGTTTACACCCAGCAGAGCAAATGGTTTAGCCTTTGGAGCCATCACAACAGTTCCTCATAACTAACCTCATAATAATGCACACATCATCTATCCTGTTCATAAGTAGTTCATATGTACACACATGCATGTGTATGTGGCTCCATTTCTCTGGAGCACTCTAAAGCATTAGATACAGACACTCGGTCAGATATATGCTGTATAATTTTTTCCTAATGTGCCATTTGCCTTTCCATTTTCTAAGTAGAAGCTTATAAAGATTAAAAGGTCTTGATTTTGATGAAGTAAAGGTTTCCAACTTTTATTTTCCAGTTAATATTTTCTCTGCTCTAAAGGTTCAACCTCATATTCAGATCTATGACTCAAGTTACTTTCTGCTCCTGCTTTGGAGTCAAGGTCATGGCCCTTACTGTATATTTATCCCATGATCTTCCAACAATGTTGGTGCTAATGTGGAGCGGATCACCCCACTCCACTGAGCAGCATAGGTTACTTTGTTCAACTCAAGCAGGCTTATATGCTGGAATGTTTAGATCACTCAACTCACCTGTATCTCTACTGTTAAGTTACTACTGTAGTTTAATGATTAAAGCTAGTCATTCATTCTTTTGTTTGTTTGTTTGTTTGTTTTTTGAGACAGGGTTTTCTCTGTGTAGCCCTGGCTGTCCTGGAATTCACTCTGTAGACCAGATTGGCCTCCAACTCAGAAATCCACCTGCCTCTGCCTCCCAAGTGCTGGGATTAAAGGCGTGTGCCACCACTGTCCAGCAAGCTAGTCATTAATTCTTAAAACTGAATGCTTGTCTCTTTCAAAACTTTTAGCTTTTCATGTTTCAGTAACTCTTAGAGTTAAATAAAAACAGACCTTGACATTTTGACCGCAGACACACTAGGCAGTGTGTCGGTAGATCTGATACGAATTCTTCGGGTGACCATGGTATAACATTTAACTTTTTAAAAAAATTATTTTAAATTTCACTCCTTTTCATAAAGAAAGAAAGAGGTGATGATATTAATTGTGTCAGTTCAATTAGCACATATTGTACCCTTCTGTTGAATATCATTGCTGTCTGCCTGTTATATGACAAGTCTAAGGCCATCCTGTTCCACATTACATCTTGTATGAGAAGGAAAGGGGGAAGGAAGGAAGAAAGGAAGGAAAGAAGGGAGGAAGGAAGGAAGGAAAGGAGGAAGGAAGGAAGGGAGGAAGGAAGGAAGGAAAGGAGGAAGGAAGGAAAGAAGGGAGGAAGGAAGGAAGGACATAAAGAAGGGAGGAGGGAAGGAAAGAAGGGAGGAAGGAAGGAAAGAAGGGAGGAAGAGAAGGAGAGAGGAAAGAAGGAAGGAAGGAAGGAAAGAAGAAAGGAAGAAGGCAGGCAAGCCTACCCTCTGAAAAGAAAATCAGAAAGAAACACCACATAGTACTTAAGAAATGTGTTAGCCGGGCGTGGGGGCGCACGCCTTTAATCCCAGCGCTTGGGAGGCAGAGGCAGGTGGATTTCTGAGTTCGAGGCCAGCCT
>NW_022196900.1:16616719-16672967 GCF_008632895.1 Mastomys coucha | reverse complement strand
AAAAAAAAAAAAAGAAAGAAAGAAAGAAAGAAAGAAAGAAATGTGTTCAATTTTGCTAGTCCTCATCTTAATGTTTTCTTCACTAGCAGCTGCATTCCTTCTGGATTCTCTGGAGGCTGATCTAGCTCTTGCCTTTTACAGCTTCTAGGGACCACCTACAGACTCTGGCTGGTGGTCTTGGCCATCCATCTTCAGAGCCAACAACCCCAGTCTGGGTTCCTTCTGAGTTGCCATCTCTCTTGTGCTCTGTCTTTGCCCTCTTTCTTCTGTTGTAGTAGTGCTGGGCCCTTCTAGACGAGGGAGAATCACCTTTCCTTTTCAAGGACAGCTTATTAGCAACCTTAACTCCATGGGAAACTCCACTCTGTCATAACATACATTCAAGGGTGCTAAGGCTCAAGAGGTCATAAGTCTGCCTGCCATTCATGGTCTCTGACATTGAGATTTTAATCTGATAAGACATATTTCAAATTTCTAATACATCCAGTACATCTCTGTGTTGTTCAAAATCATTACATCATTTGTGATAATATGTGTGCAGACATGCATGTATGTGTGTGTGTGTGTACATGTGTATGTGTACATGTGTATGTGTACATGTGTATGTGTACATGTGTGTGGGAAGGACATGTGAAGACCAGAAGTTAATGCCATTTTCCACCTGACCTTTTGGGTCAAGGTCTCTCAAGGAATCTTCAGTGAGCTCACCAATTTTGCTATAATTGAATTTGTATATCCTACTGACTGCTTAGAAAGGTTTAATGCTATAATAATAATGATTATTATCCTGTAGATTTTTGTTCCTTTTTCAGTTCTTTAATGTTTTTCTCATGAATTTCTGTAATCAGAAGGCACTTTCAGAGGCAAAGGCTTGCTGGTAAACGTACCCATTCATCATTCTGAAGCCTTCTAAATGGCCAATAGTATCTTTGGAGTTCCACAGTTAGCCTGGGCTTTCACCTGCGCAGTTTGAGCAGTTTATATTTTCCCCTCAGTCCTGCTCTATAACTTTATGTGTGGTATTTCTAAAGTATACTTCTTTTTATTATTTCCTTTGTCTTTGTTGTATGTTGTATCTGTATATACCCATGTATATAGGTGTTGCCGCCCATGTGTGACCATGTAACCAGAAGGCCATACATCAGGATGACTTCCTCGATCTCTCTCCACTTTAATTTTTGAGACAGGTCTCTCGCTGAACCTGGAGCTCACTGATTGACTAAGCTGCCCAGCCAGTAAGCCACCAGGACCTACTCATCCCTGCTTCTCCCAACACCCAGAGCTGGGATTAGAGGCAGAAATTATAACACAGAGCTATTGAATGGGTGCTTGAGTTCTAAACTTGGGTACTCATGCTTGCACAGAAAGCACTTTACCCACTCACCACCTCCCCATCCCCTTTTCTTAAAAAGAAAACATTACTGGTTGCAACTCTTTATATCTCTTCTTTTTAGGGAAAGTGTCAAACCATTCATATCCAAAGCAATTATATGGTAATTCTACCATATTGGTATTTATTTTTAAGGGTCCCATAGAACCTATGTCCCTTTCTTGCTCATTTTCTTTATTTAGTATTGCATTGTACTTCTGTTTGCTTATTTTTTAATAATAGCTGAAGTATCTAGAATATAGATCTTTCTCATGATCTACAACAGTGTACAATTGTAAAGTGTTACATTATTTCATGTAAAATGTTGCATTGTTTCATTTTTTAATGTGATAGCATTCCCATGGCATATTTATGTTTCATCTGTTTCATCGTCTTGTGTGTTGCTCCTACTCCTAAGGAGTGATGCATCTTGGATCCTTATTGGCTCCCCAACATGTTGAGCAAGCTCTCTCCACTGTGACTGGCTGGAACCAGACTGTCTCCCAGCTCTGTATGAGCTCTGGGATTATTCAGTTCATACTCCCAAGTAGCTTCTCTTTGCCTGGGATTGTGAAATTTTAGCCTTTGTAAAACGAAGATTTACATTCAGCCAAATATTTGAGAAAAAATCTATGTAGTCTGGGAATTGAAAGGCAATCACTCAATAAAACTACACCTGCAGTGGATATGGGAATCTTTGGGGATTCAAAACATATCAAATAATAGGTTGTTAGTTTGGTAAACATTGGTGAGACTTCTTTGGGGGTGGGGGTGATTTGTACTGAGCCCAGAACCTAAGATACAATGGCAGTTCATAGGCATATGCTTCTAATTTGGAAGTTGAGTCTTGGCCACTGAGAAGGATGAGTCTAGAGACTCAAATTGCAACATCCATAAGCGAATTCCAGTAAGAACTAGTGTGTGTGTGCAGAAACACAGGGTCTGAGTGGAGTGAACACGTAGAGGGAGAAAAGTCGACCTGAAGTGAGTGAGCAGACAATCTAAATGCTGTGATCATAGTCCATGCAGGAGGAACTCACGAATCCTCATGAAACCAAAGTGCCTGGACATCTCACCTTGATGGAGAGGGGAGCCAGAGACAGCTTCAGAGAGCAGGAAGCTTGAAGAAGGATTTAGCGAACAAATCGACGTCTCCAAAGACAAAAGCAGAGGCAGAGATATGTCGCAGTAAAGTACTTGAGTGCAAGCCCAAGGTCATGAATTCAGATTTGCAACGTGTTGGGGTAGGATGCTGTGTTCACTGTCGATCCCTAGGGCTTGCTGCTCAGCCAGGCTAGCCAGTTTAGAAAGTTCCAGGCCTGTGACGGTATCTGGATGAGAGCACCAGGCTTAGAAATAACACCTGAGGTTGCCCTCTGACCATCCCACACAGGTAGCACATGCATGCAAGTGCACAGGCTCCCACACACATGTGTACCTACCTACCTGCGCTGCTATGCAGGCAAATTCCCAAATGTGCACAGAGACAAAGGCAAAGGCTCCTTCAAAGTTAAGAAGCAACACGGAAAGATGCACGGGGGCACGAACATATCTGAACTCATTTGTCACATACGTAATCTAGTCTGTCTCTGCACATGGGCATAAGTATGGACAGGAAAGATTCTTCAATTAGTGCCTAGGAGATCCCACCACGAAATGCCTTGCATTCCAGGCTACATGGCTTGAATGTCACCTTTGAGTGGGAAGACTTTATAGCAAAAGCATAATTTAACTTCGTGGCTTTTTAAAATGGTGCTTCCGCCCCCCCCCCCGTGGGGGGGTGTGTAGCAAGAGAAATGCAAATCATTGGTACTCCTTGAATTTGAGAACACAGAGCATAGTAAATGTGCTTAGGGCAGGAGAGGAACCAAAACCAAGAAGAACCAGTGCTTTTGGTGCTGAATACAAAGTTACATGCTTTAATGTGTTAATGTGTGTGTGTGTGTGTGTGTGTGTGTGTGTGTGTGTGTGTGTGTGTGTGTACCACATGCATGCAGGAGCCCACAGAAATCAGAAGAGAAGTGTGGGTCCCCTCTAACTGTGAGTTATAGATTATTCTGAGCTGATATGTGGGATCTAGGAACTGAACCTTGGGTCCTCTGTGAAAGCAGTATGTGTGTGCTTAACCACTGGCCCATCTCTCCAGCCCTTTGTGCCAACCCTTTTAGCAAGGGCTGATCCACCCTGAGTAGCTGGAATCTTAGAGGTTCTTTATTTAGACATGCTGGTGCTGTTGACGACTTTAGACTTCAGTGACCTTTGGATATGGATATACCATATACACACCAACCTCTGTACTTTCTTTAAAAAAAAAAAAAACTTTGATGAATAAACCTGAAAAGAACATTAATTGTACGTGCATGTAAATGTGATCTTCATCATCTTCCACTTCTCCATGATCACTTCTCCATGAATCCCAAATGGAAAGTTGGGATGAGCAATGTCTCTCTCTTTAGGGAAATGCAGATGGAATCAGACTGCTTACAGTGTTTCAGAACAACTCTTTAGCCAGGTCCAAATGTCCTCAGTCCCACCTCTCCCTGTTCAAGGCCCACATCACTCTCATGATCATACAAGCACTGCCCATTGCTGCAGTGTGACCCCACATCAAGAGCTGGGTCTCAGCATGGTATGTACTGTAGGTGCTCAGCTGTGGGTGTGTTGGTCAGGCCTGACCTGGCTCAAGGAGGCTCTGGTCTTCCTAGTGGTTGCCTACAAAGGTGGCCTAACACAATGCAAAGTGTGAAGAATGTTAAGCTCTACCCTCATTAGAACCAAGAAGGAAACAGTAGAGAATGGGTTGAATCTCAAGAGTGTACAGGTCATTCTAACATGATGAGACAGCTTAGCATGAGGCTTTTGTAGTTGTTTGTTTGTTTGTTGAGGCTCTAGGCAGCTCATTCTCAGTTCTCCATCTTTTCTCCATAGGGCTCACACATCCCAATGTAATATCACAACATGAACTTTGCCTTGGACTCAACATTGCCTCTGAAGTTCTAAGGTGGTAAAATACCTGTTTGGTATATAGTAGATATTCAGTCTATGCTGTCTTCTTTCTTCATTATTAATTAACCATCTTTTTTTCTTATACCTCATAGGTTTGTGTGAGGCTCAATGAAGATAAGATATGAATCTGGGAGGAGGCTTAGTAAGAGATCACTTTCCTTTTTTTTTCTTTTTTCTTTTTGGTTTTTTGAGACAGATTTCCAGCTTAGCTCTCCTGGAACTCACTCTGTAGACCAGGCTGGCCTCAGACTCAGAAATCTGCCTGCCTCTGCCTCCCAAGTGCTGGGATCAAAGACATGTGCCACTACTGCCTGGCCAAGAGATCACTTTCCTAGAGTGCCTAAGTTTATAGACGCCATCCCCCAAACCAAAAAAAAAAATCTAGCAAGCATCTCTAAGGTAACACATGGAGAAGCACTATGTGACATTCTTATAAACAGCAGCCGTCCAAGGCAAGATCCTTATTGCAATGAATGGATTCAGCTGGGCTAGTGAAACAAGTATCTTTGCTTTTACGGGGCAAAGAGGGCATCCTTGTTCAAAAGGGATATTGACAACACATTTTATTTTATTTTACTTTATTGACCAGATGGGATATCTTGGAAAATATCCCATTTTATCTATGTATGTATGTGTATATGTATACAGCTGGAGCCTGTGGAGACCAGAAGAGGGTATCACCCTGTAACTGGGGTTTCAAGTGATTGCAAGCTGCCATGTGAATGCTGGGAACTCAGCCTAGGCCCTCTGCCAGAGTGGCAAGTGATAATTAACAGAAAAGTCATCTCTCGATCTCTGCGAATCTTGATTCTTAGAATTCAGATGCTAATGGAATCATTTAGTTGAAACAGGAGTTGTCAGAACCTCATAGATTTATACTTATTAGAACATAGTTGGTTTTATAGCCTGTGTGATTTTTATCAATATTTTATCAGCCTCACAATACTTTGAGGTGGAGTATGAATTCTGTCATTTTTAAATCATAGAAGCTTGGCAACTTGCCTCCAATGCCGAAGATGATAATTTGTAGAAAAAATATTTAAAACATCTTTGCCTCCATTCCCAAAGCCGTATTTGTTCCTCTGCACCGGGCTGCACCCGAAAGGACTGTCCTCTTTCACAGCTTGCCTATCCCTTTTAAACTGTGCTCTGAAAGTTGGAAGCCTTCATCTGGAATCTCAGTCCCTGGGAGGTGGAGGCAGGAGGACCAGTAGTTCCCATTTATCTTTGTCTACCTAGCAAGATCAAGGCCACCCTTGGTGACATGAGACCCTGTCTCAAAATAAAACAAATCATGAGCTGTGCTCATCAAAATCAGTGTGAACACAAAAATAGATTCTTAGACCCTTAGAAAAATTACAACTACTGGTCCTCACTAAGATAGATAGATAGATAGATAGATAGATAGATAGATAGATAGATAGGTAGGTAGATCGTTCCGTGTTAATCTATTTCCTGTTTCCATAGTATATGCTACTCTTCATAGCTGAGTGAAGTTGATTTTATACCTAAATGAAGTGCAGTCCTGAAGCAAACTAAGATGCAGGATATAGCTAAATCACTGACTTTTCCTGTCTAACTATAGAAACTATAGTCCACGGTGAATTATTTCAAATGATTTTTCAGTAATAATTTCTCTCTGATCCTAAAGCAACTGCTATAGCCTTCAACCATGCACAGGCATTGTAGTCTACAAATGCTGAGGTAAGAAAAACTTTGGACAGGTAGATTATACCATATGGGTTACTCTTGTCTTCATGGTTGCCTCAAGTTTCCTCATGCATGTTGACTGCAGAGCATGACTCCAAACCTTGCCTTAGAATCCTAATTGTCATAGTAACTCTATTGTTTCTCTACATCCAATTCTAGCACCCTTGTGAAGGAACAGAGAGAGGGTCAAGATGAACTTCATTTGGAATATTATACTTAGAAATGAACAAGCAGTCTAACAGAGGGACACTTTCATTAACACAGATGCTCTGAAGGTCACTTGTGTTAGTTGGTATAGCCTAGCCAAAACGAGGGACTAAAATGTGCTCTACTCCCAGTTTCCAGCACAGCTTGCCTAGAAGTGGCCATCTATGTTTCTTAGACATATGTTTGAAGTAATGCAAGAAAATCATAGCTGTCTAGAACAGAATGAGCAGGAAAACAAATATTAGTAACCTATCATGAGCCAAACACTTTGCTCAGTACTTCTCCTATCTTCCTGATGTTCCCATTATACTTTCAAAGAAACTGCGAAATGCCTCAGCCAAAACCCCACACTGATTTCCCCATGAAGTTCTCTCTGTCTAATACATCTGTTGTAGATAATAGGACAGTGAGGGTTCAGCAACTCTTCCCCATGAAGTTCTCTCTGTCTAATACGTCTGTTGTAGATAGTAGGACAGTGAGGGTTCAGCAACTCATGTCATCGACACTGTATGACACAGGAGATGGCCACCCAAAGGGAAGTTTCTGTGTTAATTGAGAGGACCTTCCCATGTTGAAGAGATCATGAACTCAAAGGTCGCAATTCCTGTTATATCTACTATAGGGAAAGGAAACTGACATTTCTGAAGCTCTCTTCTCTGCCAGGCAAGATACCCCCACTTTCACCAAATGTCAACAGTTTTCATTCTCACAACACCCAGCTCTCACCTTGCCCAATCAGCAGTGTGGCCAATCTCATGCATCTCTCTAAACATGCATGTCTGTATGATTGTCAATGGGTATTCTCAGTGCCTATGTCTCAGGCAAATATCAGGCAAAGAGAATTGGACATTAAAGTGGTACTATTGGTCACCAGATTTCCTACATGGCTTGTGTCCCTGGCTCACGTTCAACAAGAGACCATCCCCTTCTCTTCCCTTTTCCAAGAAAACATCATATGAACCCACAAAGCAGGCAGGGGGAAAAGGAGCAGTGGAGAAAGAGAGAAACCAAAACAGGAGACTCACTTTTTCCTAGCCTGGGGGATGGAGATGATGAAGCTCTGGTTTTGTTTTGGGTTCTGGGATTAGTATTTGATGTTGTTTGTGTGTCAATTAATGGAGTGCCAAAGCTAGAAGTCATTTTCCCCCCAATAAGCAGATGCTCTGATGAAAATGGACACCATTTAGAGTTTCTAAGATCATTCTGGTTTTCCCAGAAGGTTGTGGAGCTTCAGCCTGACTCCTCTTCATCATCTCTTCTCTTGCCACCCAACCGTGCTAAAGGGGTGGGGGCTGGGCTACAAAAGGCTATTTAGCACGACTGATTCAAACATGGCCTTTGCAGGTGCTGGATGTGGAGCTGCAAGGTTTATATTTATAGGGTTTTAGTCATACTTTGGCTTATTGATGTCTTTGGGAACGAGAAAGACTACTTAATCTGTGCTACAATATGATGGAAGGATGTGACATTTTTATTAATCCCTGTTTTTAAAATAGGGATTCACAGTTAAGAGATCAAATCAAGAATCAGAAGACACTTTGAAATTTGACCTTTTGAACAGTGCTGTATCTGTAAGACATGAAGAGTATAGAACATTAGGATGAAAAACAGCAGTGTGCTTTGGTGTCAAGTTGATAAGAGACAGATTAATAATAGTGAATTTGATTCAACTTAGAATCACTTCAGAAAAACCTCTCTAGGTGTGTTTATGTCTGGGTTGCCCAAAAGGTTTAAATGAGGATAGATAACCCACCCTGCATGTGAGTGACATCATCCTATAGGCTGGCACGGGTAGATGTGGCCCTGGAATGAGTAAAATGAAGAAAGTAACTGAGCACCAATGTTCATTTCTCTTTTCTTCCTGCTTCTGGAAATGTGTGATCAGTTGCCTCTGTTGCTATGCCTTCCCAGCCTTGAGGGACTATATGTCCCTCCTGAAGCTGTGATGTCAGGTAGTTTGTCAGAGGAATTAGTACATTATCTAATACCGCACAGTCCCCAGAAGGGCCATGTCTCGGCTTGCTTGGTAAGCAAGGCTTTCTTCATTGGACCAGGCAGACCTGCCACAAATGCTGATAGAAATGAATCCTCCTTTGATCTCACTTCTCCTATGAAAGCTCTCTAAATGTAGAATCCATTAAAAAAAAACATGACAGGCAAAGAGTACATATAGTATTTCATTGGCTTCTTCGATGCCTACTGCTTTTCAGTCTCCTCAAAGAGCATTGCTTCTCATGCTCCATCTCAGGAAGTCATAGAGTGTTTGCCAGGAAACCCCTTTGCTGGTGAAAAGAGGTGAAGTTTCCATGCCATGCAGGTTCATCCTCTTATTGAGTCCTTGCTGTGTACTCATGGGGCTTTTACTACTATCAGCTACATTATCAGATGGGAAAATGAGATTTGAAGAGATCAACAGACTTCTCCAGGGGGCTATGATCATCCAGGATGCAGAGGGCACTCCCATATCTTGAGCTAAGTAGCTAAGCAGAAGGAGTTACTGTTTGACTTTATGAGCCGATTCTAGAGCACACTCTGAGAAAGCAATTTTATACTTTCTCGTCAGTCTCCCTTAACAAAGCCCTCTGGTGGGGAAATGCAGATTGGTCCCATAACTCCTTCAAGAATTCCTCAATAATAAGCCTTGGAGTTATTTCAGTTTGCAAATCCACTCTCATTTCATTAATTAAAAAGTTCTGGGGCTGGTGAGATAGCTCAGTGGGTAAGAGCACTGACTGCTCTTCTGAAGGTCCTGCATTCAAATCCCAGCAACCACATGGTGGCTTACAACCACCCGTAATGGGATCTGACACCTTCTTCTGGTGTATCTAAAGACAGCTACAGTGCCCTTATTTATAATAATAAATAAATCTTTGGACCGGAGCGAGCAGGGACTGAGCAAGCGGGGTTGACCGGAGCAAGCAGGGATCCTAAATTTAATTCCCAACAACCACAAGAAGGCTCACAACCGTCTGTACAGCTACATTAAATAAATAAATAAATAAATAAATAAACAAATCTATCTTTAAAAAAAGTTCTGTCTGAGATAACCAACAGAATGTCAAGGGGCAGTGAAAATTTTCCCCTTCTACCTATGGTCCAGTCCTTTCGGTAGGTTCAAATAACACCTGCACTGGGAAAGGGGGTAAGCTACTATTTTGACATCAGGCAAATGAACTAGTGTTATATTGCTTCTACAGCAGTGACAGAAGAGACACACACTGATGCCTCCAAATGATATCCTTAAAACCACTCTGACTGCTGAAATCTCCAATGCCAGCAGTCTCTTAGAACATTGTATATGAACAGCTCCTGACATTAAGGTCAGTGGATGCTGTTGCTTATGACCTACCCACGCAACCTTAATGATAGAAGCGTCCATTACTACATGTATTGGCGAATCAAGGAAAGCACTAGAAGATGTCCAGCCTCGTTGCAGAAATTAATAAATACAATATTGAACTCTTATCCGATTGAACAGCATTCTTTATTCTGTAAGTTTCAGGTAGGTTTTGCAGGGGGCATGGTGAAATGGGGTTGTGCTTTACAGACTAGACTTGCCTGGAACTTGCTATGTAGCTTAGCCTGGCCTTGAACTCATAGTCCCCCTGCCTCAACCTCCTAAGTACTGGGAATATAAACTTGCCTCATCGTGCCCAGATAATCTATTTAGTTTAAATTAGATCTCTTGACCAAAGAAAGATTGGAATTTCCATTTATGGATCACTTAATAAAAGACTGTCTCAAAATTCAGCAGTTAAAGATAAAATTCTTATTAATACAGACAGCTACTGGCAGTACTCCTGCAAGAATTTTCCAAAGAGATGGCGTGCTAGCAAATATATCTCAGGAGCAAAAGTACTACTCTTAGGGTTGGCCATATCAGACATGGAGGTAGGGGCACCTACCTCATCAAGTTACCTTAGCTAGAGAAGTTATGATAGGGTGATTATTTTTGATTTTCAATTTGATACTATAATCACCTGGGAAGGGAATCTCAAAAGAGAAACTGTATAGAATAGACTGGTCTGTGGTAATCTCAATGGGAGATTATGTCTGTCTGTCTGTCTGTTGAGGACCCTATTCAAGACAGGGTCTCACTATGTAATTCTGGCTGTCCTGGAAGTCACTATGTAGACCAGGTTGGCCTTAAATACCCAGGAAACTGCCTGCCCCTGCCTCCCATGTGAGATCAAAGGTTTGTATCACTACTCCATGCTGAATTATCTTTATTATGTTAATTGAGGTGGGACAATTCACCCACTGTGGTTGGCTCCATTCCCTGACTGGAATCCACCAGCATAAAATGACAGGAAGTAGGACGAGCATGCATATATTTCTTCATTGGTCTGCTCTTGATTGTGGACGTAACGTGCTAGCTACTTCAACTTCCTGCTGCTTTGACTTCTCTGCACAATGATGGGCTGTGCTCTGGAATGATGAGCCAAATCAACACTCATTCCTTTGAGTTAACTTCTCAGACTACTTTATTACAGCAACAGGAAACAGGACTAAGGCACAAACTACCTTAAAATCATCCATCCAATTGCCTTAGTCCAGCATCACAAAGTGTAGATATCTGGTTATTTGCTGGGCTCTTACATCCCTCCAAAACAGCAGTCCCTGGTGTGGCTGAAACAACTAGACGCCCAACAGTGTATTTAATTTTGTTGTTCCAGCCTCAGTAAACTGAACTAGAGTTCCAAGAACCATCTTCACTGTACCACTTCAGAAGAAACTCCAAAAAGGAACTAAGAGGGGATGCTGAAGGCCAAGGTGAAGCTGTAATTGTCACCTACAGAAGTCAGTCGTATCCAGATAAGATGACATGTGGGCACAGAGTTGTTCCAAAGACTGCCATCTGTTCTCCTTTTCCCTGACTCAGTATCTACCTCTCAATCTGCATGATGTAGCCTCAGCTCGCTGCAGATGTTTGGCTGTAGATTCCCAGAGATGATGGCTACACAGAGGCAATAACTGCATTACCCCTACCACATCCAAAGCCCATATAGGAGAACATGGAGAGTTATGATTAGAGACAAAGATAAAATTCCAACATTGTGGGAACCGGAAGCTAGAAGCCATCCTGCATTAGTATGCAGTATATGGTAGATATTTTCCCCCAGGAATATTTGGAGAAAACAGATTTGAAGAATATCACAAAGAGCCGAGTGTTTGTGTCTCCCCACGTTAGTATGTTGAAATCCTAATCCTCAATGTGGTGATATGGAAAGGTGGGGCCTTTGAAAACTGATTAAGTCATGAGGGTGGAGCCGCTCAATTACCGGATGAGTGCCCCAGAGAGATCCCTTGCCCCTTTAGTGTTGTGAAAACAGCCAAAAGCTATCACTAAGACCAGAAAGTGGACTCTCTGCAAATAGCAAGACCAACGATGTCTTCATCCAGGACTTCCCAGACTAAGTATTGGAAATAAGTGTCTGTGGTTTATAAGCCATTCAGTCTGTGTTGTTTTACCATAGAAACCTGAATGAACTCAGACAAGCAATACTCATCTCTGACCTGGAATTTAGAGGGAATGATGAGGCCAGAGGCATTAGCAAGCTGCCAATCATCAGAAGCCAATAATGGAGCCCCACACTTAGGCAGGAGGCATGCTAGGTAATAACAACAATGGGGCCCTCTCAAAAGGGTCAACTAGTTTTACACAACAGCAAAACAGAAAACTTGGTCAGGGAGAGGGTACAAGGAGGGGAATGTCCTCAGTACAGCATATGTATATATATATGAAAATTTAAAAATCAAACACATAGCTGGGCAGTGGTGGTGCACATCTTTAATCCCAGCACTTGAGAGGTAGAGGCAGGCAGATTTCTGAGTTCGAGGCTAGCCTGGTCTAAAGAGTTCCAGGACAGCCAAGGCTATACAGAGAAACTCTGTCTTGAAACAAACAAACAAACAAACAAACAAACAAAAAAACCACAGAGAAGGAAAACCTGCACATAATCTATATAAATCGGAAACACAATCATATAGACTAGGCTTTTGATCAAGCCCTTATTAAATTGAATTTTTGAAAAATAGAAGGGGAAGTATAACTTTTTAATTATTTTTGTGTCTTCTATGTATATGACAAAACATAGAACAATAGTTTGCTGAGCCTAATGTTGGGTATCTGTTTCCTCTGAAGTTAAAGCATTCCCATCTTGGAGATAAACATCTTAGAATATGGTACCTAAATGGAAAGTGAAAGTATCATGGATTTTCAGGGCAGGATGTTTACAAGGAGGTGACACAAGATGGTCTAGGGAGAGATGAAACATTCCAGCCTTCAGGTAAGCTCCTTAAGACCAGAAGTAAAGAACTTAAAAGAGCTTCAGGAAGTCCCTAAAACTAACCCTTTTCACTACATCTCTCTGCCCCAAGAATATCGCTCTCCAGCGAACAGAGCTGCCTAGACAAACAGAGGCCAGGAGAGCTGCCGAGAAGAGGCACAGACAGACTGAGACACCCAAAAGACATTCTCCAAACAGGTGAGTCGTCTGCAGGTGCACTCTGTCCAGGTTTCCAACATTTGTGAGATCTCACTCATGCTAATGTGGGCTTTGGTGATGTAGCATCTGTCTTTGAGTCATTTCTACTTCTTTAAGTAACTCTTCACCCGTATTGCTATAAATTGCAACAATAAAACTCATTGGTTCACCAAGTTGGACTTAGGTAGTTATCTGTACTTTACTCTGTAGTGAGATCCCCATTTGGTGTGAGTAGACATGTGTGTGTGTTTCATTTCTGCAGGAAAAATCGGCCATCCCACAGCAAACTGTTACTTATGAACCAAGTAGGCTTCAATGCTGTCTCAGTTTTCCCTCTGTAAAATGGGTATATCTCTTGTAGGAATATTTTTTTTAAGATTGTGAAATAAAAGCTATAAGAGACTATTGTGTCTAACTAAACTCTTGCATTAGACCTCAACAGACCACAGTCAAAAATCAAAGTCACTTTGTGATGGAGAGCTAAGTCATCAAAGGGAAAGTACACGGATCACTAATTGTCAAAGCAACCGAAACAGACAGAAGCCAACTTTCCCAAAGCAGCCATTAAACTTGCATGATAATGCAATCCCCATGCCCCAGACCCCACTCCCATTAAATTCTTTATAAAAGAAAACTGAAGCCATTTTATGTTTAGAAAATTAATTTTTCTATTGTTCTGTCTTGGTTGCCTCCTGCAGGGAAATGAACACATCTTTGTGTTATGTCTGCTTTTCCCAGCCCTCCTCCTTTAGCTCATCGGAACTCCTTATGGAATGTTGCTACATTCTAGCACCAGAAATAAAGACAATTAAGTTCTTCAAACTATATTTGGTGCAGTTTTTGTCTTTTATCTGAATAAAATTGGCAGTGTTTGTCAAGCATGTGGGAAAGTTCTTACCGACTGCAACAGAGGTAGATTTCATGTTCATTTCATAGTGTCAGCACAGCCTTCCTGGTAAAAAAAAAAATAACCTTTCTGTGACTTCCCAGGTCTAATCAGGGTCTTTTTACTACTCCCACACGAAGCATGGGTATAAACAGACTGGCCAGGGAGAGCACACAGCCATGTGGAAGTGAGCAATCCCAGGAGATCAAAGACTTTCCAGAATTTTGCTCTGCGTCCCTGTGGGGTCCAGTGAGATGCCAAGCATCACTACACACTCCTATCGCCCCCTGACAGTTTCACACCCTGTTCAACAGACTTCGTCTTTCCTCCTGTGGAGCAAGGGAGAGAGCTTATCTGGGTTGCAGGTTGTGGCTTCTTTTCATCCAGTCACCCCTTCCTTGTTACATCTGTCACCATGCTAACTGGGAGATGGTCTTCCGGAACTTTATTAGTGTCAGTTCTTTGTGGAACAATACAGGTGGAGCAAGCAGTAATGAATGTGAAATGCTTTGCCCTGGGCCCACCCTGGGCCAACACCTTGGGCTGGTAGATTGTCATGGCATTTGGAAAGATCAGGGAGTGGAAATGGATGAAGGTCCTATTTTTGTGAGCTTCTTAATCACCAAAGAGCATGTGGAGGCCCCTACTGTAACTTCACAGATTTGCTAAATTCCCATTTGTTGCATGTAATTTTAAAATGCATGCTTGCTCCTTCTTGGGAGCTCTCCCTAAGTTCCTGGCTATCCTCCGAGAACAGCTGCCGCCATGTTGCCAGCTGGCATGTTCCCGAGAGTGCTTTGTTAAGCCACCCAACATCCATCCCTCCTGAAAACGCCTGGAGCTACAGCTTGTGATCTCCCTGGCAGCTCCACCAAATGCCAATGACTGCCCTGTGGCTGTGTCCTTTCTCCTGACCACCTGAGTTACCGTAGATGGAAAACACCAGACAATCTTAATATTTTAAAATCGGTCAGATGACACAACCACTGGGTGCAGAGCCTATTGTCCTAAACTCATCAGCTATCCTATATTAGAATTCCTCTGGTGGTGGAGGCCACCACCGGTTCTAATAGCCCTCTCTCCAAAGTCTGGCCAAAAAGCTCCTTTCTCTATCTTGTCTCCTCCTCTTCCTCCTCATATCCGGAAAACCCACCTCTGTATCTTTGCCCTTCTGCCATCTTTATTGATTCAATCAAATAATAAGAGAACCTCCCTCTATACCCACTGGCCCATGGCTAGTTGTGGGGATAGACACTTGCTTTTTGGCAGTTTTTAACTCTAGA
The DNA here is from genome assembly GCF_008632895.1 of Mastomys coucha. NCBI lineage: Eukaryota > Metazoa > Chordata > Mammalia > Rodentia > Muridae > Mastomys > Mastomys coucha. Next base: position 16,658,018 of record NW_022196900.1, on the reverse strand, counting down.
GACCTAATTATTGAGGAGCCTAACCTTGAGCAGGTAACAGAACAACCCGTCTTCATTGAGGAATAAGATCAATGAAAGGGGATATGTATAAAGCAGTGAGCCAGAGAACCACATGCTAAGTGCTATAAGGGGTTTTCCAGGAGGACAGTAAGCCAAAGGGATCAGGGAAGGCTTCTGGGTAGATGCAGCAGATCAATCAGAAGTTTCTGAAAGATTGGTGGACCTACCGAACATCCATGCCTGGGCTGAAGGCAAACATGATGGTTTTATTTATGTAATGATGTCCACTGAAGTCATAGAAACAGGTACCCTAGAGAAACATGAGATAATAAGGTTGCCCAACTGAGTCCTTGAGTCCTTGAATGGTGCTGCAGAGATATCCATATAGGCCTTTCCAGTAGGCCTGAACAAGGACAGGAGCCAAGCCAACAGGTGCCACCCTACTTGATGTTTTGTGGCTTTTTCTGAGATTGGCTCTGAGCTGAGGTAGCCTGTTGCTTCTGGATGAGGAGGACTTGCGGGTTGCTTTCTGTAGGCAGTGAGTAACTCCCACCCACACCCTCCTTGTCGGCCACCCTTGTACCTCTGTCCTTGGACTCTAAATAAAGCTCAGAGCTGTCTCCAAAGCTTCCAAACAAAGAGTAAAACGTGCATAGATTCCTTCTTAAGGCTTGTCCACTCCTTACCATACCTGGTGTGGAGAAAAGGTAGATGTATAGGGGGTGAGGGCACCTAAGGATAAAATCTGACGTTTCTTTGCTAGATCCTTCAGTGCTCAATGGATAGGGATAGAGGATAGGGCTCTTGGTCCAGAAGAAAGTGTGATGGAGATATAAATTTACTGGGTGGAGAATTAGTCTCCCCTCTCCATGGAATGACCTCTTCCCTGGAATGGCTTAAAGGTAGGGCTGCAACTTAAAATACAACAATAAACACCTGCTTTTCCAGAGACATAAAACAACATTCAGGACAAGCCCAGCTCCTTTCCGCGCACTTCACTCCATAGGGCACTGTCTAAAGGAGATCGCGACTCCAGGTGCAGAAATTCTATCATATGAATTGACTTTTTGTTTTGGTTTGGTTTTGGTTTTCTTCTCTCTTCCACTCTGATTGAAGCTGAAACATTCCAAAACTCACTTTCCAAAACCTACATTTCTCCAAAGGCAGAAAATAGCTTGCCTTCAAATCCACTGTAAAGATTTCAGTTTAAAAATAATAAAAATAAAATTAAAAAGTAAAATAAAATAAGAACCAAACGTTGCTGGCGTTTAATCTGACTACAAATTGAAAGCTATACTGCTGTTTACATGGCTTGGGATTTTATTAGGAAAGAGCGGCCTGGCATTAATAATATGATGTTTAGCAGGAATAAAATCCCAGCTCTCCATTTTTCCATACTTTGGGGAAATGAGACCCTGTCCAGGCTCTGCACACTCATAGGCTCATTCCAAGAGAAGGTGCTGGATTACAGGACTCAGATGAGAAGCATGACAGCCATAACTTGGCATCAGGAATAAGCATATACAAAATGTAGCTGGTGTGCCACCAGGCCTCAAACATAGTACCGCCAGTTCCACTGTACGAGTGAGGAAACTGATGCTCACATGTCTTACAGTTCCTCAGAGGGGACCACCCACACGGTTAAGGAAGAAACAAGAATTTACATCTGAGTTTGCCTTCATTCATTTCCAGATCATACCACAAAGAACAATGCTGTCCCAAATGTCAAAAGCACCAACAATGACCATCTCAAGTTTTACTGAACTGTGAGTGTTGGCTAAACACTCCAGCACATGGTTTGAAGGATATATTCAGATTCTTCTTCTTAGAGTCACCCCAAGAAAATGAGTATTTCTCAGCTGTAAAAAGTTCTCTCATGCATAGAAATAAGAACTTGTATTTTTCCATAAAAGTAGTTTAAAAGTGAGGTAGAGGCTGGAGAGATGTCTCAGTAGTTAAGAGTACTTGCTGCTCTTGCTGAGGATTTAAGTTTGGTTCCTAGCACCCACACTGGATAAGTTACAACAGCCTATAACTACAGCTCCAGGAAAGCTCACAGTCTCTTTTGTCTCTGTGGGCATTTGTACACACATGCGCGCATGTGCACACACATGCACACACAGAGACACACACACACACAGAGACACACACACAGATCTTTAAAATGTGAAGTGGTTAATGTTTGTTAAAATATTTGAGGGATAATTCACTTGGAAATCCCTTTCCTGTTCTCTGAGTCATAATGGAACTTTATAATTCTGTGGCTGTTATAGTAAATATCATAGATCATCCCCCAAGGGCAATATTCCCCTCTACAAATTTCTCAGGGACATCTTGAGGGAAGTCAGGAAGGCTGGTTCACGGTGTCACATAGACACCTTATACACCTGTGCAAAATAGAGATTTTAAAAGTGATTTTTACTAGGGAAAATTTAAAAAAAACAAACTGCTTTTTATTTCAGAGGCCCCAAAGGCAAAGTGTGGTGTCTACACATATAAAAGGAGTGGGTCTGATGAATAGAGAAAAAGATAAGAAGCCAGGATGAAAATTTGGGACCATACTCGAGACATTTCCAGAAATAAGACATGCTCAAAAATGATGGGGAACCTTCCAATCACAAAAATGAAGAGAAAGGGAGAGATGGGTAAGAAAGAAACTAAGGCTTGTTATGGACGAGCCTTGGTCTTGTGCGGGACTTTCCCTGCTCATTTCAGAGGTTCTGGAAAATACTCTAGGTCTCTGGCCAAAAGGCTTGACTTTCTCTATAGTTTAGAAAGGGAAGGAACGTTCCGTAATGGAAGGCAGAAACCATAGCAATGGTCCTCGCCCCTGGTCATGCTATGCTAACCTTATGCACATATTTGAGCAACCCAGCCCTGGAAAGTCATTAGCTCTGGACAAGCCCGTCTTGGGCTTCATGCATGTGTGAGCAGAAGCCATGAATTGGAGACAGGACCAACAATGCTTGCTTGGGTACTGGGGTTCTCTAGCTGTACATTGTACTCAGGGAGGGTTCGCTCCCCCCCCCCCGCCTCCAACCTCACAGGCCCACATTCCCTGGGTAGAAGCAGGCCTATGCCATGCTACACTATGCCTGTGCTCTCCGGTTTCATCATTTCTGGCTCAAAGCAGGCCTGCAATTTTCATTTCTTTATGGGCTTAAGTAATCTATTGCAAATGGCACCAGCAGGCTGTAATGCATCCTGTTGAAGAAACAGTTCTTTCTCTTCCGAAGCTTTCTGGTTGAAGGCTTGTGGAACTGAGGCTGGTAACTGTTTTACATTAGCTAGAATGGTGTTTACATTGGATGTACCGATGTTTAAATCGCTGGACATATTTGTTATTAGTAGGGAGGCAGTGGCATTGTTTAGCTCAAGTATCTGGGTGGGTGGAGGGGGCTCCTATTAGCATTGATAATATTTTACAAGGGACCTTGCAGGGACGTTTATAATAAAGCAGTGCTGTTTATCTCATCAGGATTATGTTGGAGTAACTTTAATTGTATTCATATTAAACATATCAGTGTTAGAACTGATGTAATATGTTTAGCATTAATACGAAGGTTGCTAACTTGGGGGCTTTTGAGGTAGAATTAAAGTGCCGGGAAGACAATAGAACATGTGGAAAGCATTTGGGGGTGGGGGGGTTCTGTTCTTGTCTAACAAGAAGGATTAGTGCTCTTGCTGAGGTACACTCTAAGAGGAACAGTGGGCTGTAGTGCTACCATCTGCTGAGCTTACGATGCGATTCTCTTGGCTGGCTCGGGTGCTCTCGCGATTGCTCTCCATTCCCCGTGTTCTCACAAGCTCCACCAAAGCCCAAATGTCAGGGATACCTCAGATGCTTTGCAGCTGGCTGTCGCACCCAGAGACGTTTCAAAATGGATTTTGTAATGGCTTATAAAAGTCCCACATTGTGCACGAGCGGTTATTGAGTGTGATATAGTGTGCGCAAGAATGTTCCAAATTCCCTCCGCGCTGTATCCATCAATCTGGCTCTATTAGGGTTGGCAGGATAATGGCTGGAGTGAGGCTCTGGACTTTATCTGCAGCTGAAAGAAGCATCCTAATTATCTACTCATCAGAGCAGCCCCGCTCCTGGCTCGAGGAGACCGCTGCCAGTTCAGCCCCAGAAATTCCAAATCCTCCCAGTCACCCGCCAGGCGCACGGAGGCAGGATGCAAGACTGTGTCCAGCCCAGCTGGGGAACATAGTCCCAGTAAATCCTGGAACTCAATCTGACTGCCCAGCTGGAAGCACTGTTCCAGTTTTAACCCGTGGAGGCTCAGTTTCCTGATGCTTTCTTCCCACTGGGTTCAGTTCCCACTGGGTCCAGAAGGTTCCCTAGGATGCATTGCACAGACTAGGACCCTGCTCCACCTATCAGAAGCCCCTTGATTTCTGCAACGTGGGAGTAATACCTGTGTCTCCTTAATGTTACTGGTAAATTTGACAGCACTTTGAATGGGATCTGCACCATGCCGTGCATTCATTAGTGAACAAATTAAAAACTCCAGTGCATCGTCAGCGTTCTGGGGGACATACATGCCTTGCCTGATGGAGATACACCTACTCTTTCACAGAAGATTCAAGGAATAGTTATGAAGACTTCTAGTCTTTTCAAAAGCACTTCTTATTAATATTGCAAGCTATGCACAAGCTCTAAGCTTGTATTAATATCCTAAGTATATTATTTTTGTTTTTATAAAAGAGGAAGCAAGGGCAAAAAGAGATGATGTGATTTTTTTTTTCCCATTAGGTCCTGTATGATTCCTTGAGCTTTGATTGCTGCTACTTAGGCTGAGAGAAATGAGGGCCCTACAGCAACTACCTTTTCTGTTTCTATAGACACCTGATAGAGAGCCACTTAAGGAAAGGCTTATTTTGGCTCAAGGTTTCAGAGACTCATGTTCATTGTGGCATGGAAGGGGATGTTGGAAGGAATGTGATGAAGCTGTTCTTACTGTATCCTCAGTCAGGAGGCAGAGAGAGATGAGCACCATGCCTGGCTGGCTTTCTGCTTTTTGCCATTTTGTTTGTTTAGGCTGAGGCTCTTATCTATGGGGTGATACTTCCCACATTTAGGGTAGGCCTTTCCACAATTAAGCATCTATGGAAATGCACACAAAGAAACACTCAGAAATGTGTTTTCAACAGGTTGGAGAGACTGTTCAATGGTTGACAGCACTTGCTACTCTTCCAGAGGAGCTGAGATCAGTTTACAACTTGGCAGCTTTCAGCCATCAAGAAATAACTCCAATTCCAGGGAACCCAGTGCTCCCTTTCGGCTTCTGCCAGCACTGGACAGGACCAGTGACGCCCATACATATGCACAGGTAAACATCAATATACATACAAAAAGTAAATGAATATTTTTTTAAATAAAGAAATGGATCTCCCTGGTGATTTCAAACCTAGTCAATGAAGTTTGAACATCACGTATCTCCATCCTGCTGTGGTTCACACATGGCTGGGACTACACAAATTGTTAAGTTGCAATGGGTCTTTGCATTCTTAAGCCACCAGACTACTTTCCTTCCAGAAAGGATTTAGGAGGTGTGCAAACATATGGAAGACATGAGGGTAAGCATGAATAACTGTAACGTGGGGATGGGGGCAGACAACTTAGGGGCCCTGAGATGCAGTGTGGTAGGACTGAGAATCAGACATTACAAAGGTCAGTTGGAAAGATTGGGAAAGCCTTGCAAAAGAGGTGAAATGTGAGCTATACTTGGGGAGTCAACAGGATTTTGTATATGCAGAGGCAGACATGCACGCATTAGACAGCAGAAGCAGGGTTAGCAATGGTGCAGCTCTTGCTTAGAAGTAAAGAGGAACATGAGAGGAAGAAGGCAGATTATTTTCTGGAGTGATGGATATAGAAAGAGAGGGAGCTACATAATCCCTCTAGTGCTGATGAGTGGCAAATTGACACAAGCTGAGGTTGAGCTTTAACGGTTAAGAAATAGGGAGCCTAGAGAACGGCTAGTAGGTTAAAAGTCTGCTGTGCAAGCATGAGAGCCCTAGTTCAGAGCCCAACCCCCTTAAGAAGCTAGATGTCATAGCATGTGTCTGTAGCCCAGTACTAAGCAGGAGTAGAAGAGGTAGAATGAGATGAGTGGATTCCCTGGGTTTACTGGCCAGCCAATCTAGCCAAAGTCAGCAAGTCCCAGATTCAGTGGGATTCAGTGGGAGAGCTCATCTCAAAAATAAAAATTGGCAAGTTGTCCTCTGATCTTCACATGAACACTGTGACACACATGACATGTTTTCATACACACACACACACACACACACACACACACATACACACTTAGATTCACAAAATAAATACATAAAATTGTAATTTAATGTTTAAAATGAGGAGAGTGATAAAAAAAAAAAATACCAAACACAATGACATCTGGTCTCCATATGCACACCAGGATGTACTGTGTGTGAGTGCATGCACACATACACAGAGAAAGATAAAACACACGAACTGTGTGATCAGAGCTTCATTCTTAGAAGATTAAACTGACACTTTGAAGGAAGTAGATGGGGGGCAGGTGGCTGAACAATGGCAGAGTAACTCATGCCAATGGTGAACATCTCAGGCCTGATGAGACTGATGAGGCTGAAGAGGGGTAGAGCATATACATCAGAAAAATAAGAAACTAAAACTGGCCAGGCGGTGGTGGCACATGCCCTTAATCCCAGCACTTGGGAGGCAGAGGCAGGCAGATTTCTGAGTTCAAGGCCAGCCTGGTTTACAGAGTGAGTTCCAGGACAGCCAGGGCTATACAGAGAAACCCTGTCTTGAAAACAAAACAAAACAAAACAAAACAACAACAACAACAACAACAAAAACTAAAACTGGAACCCCATTGGCCTATTTTGGCCTATTTGCACCTTCACTCCCTTGGAATCTTGGAGGGGCATTGGCAGCAGCCCAGAGAGACTACAGGGACAACCAGTTGTCAGCAGGATCTGGTCCGGCTATGTTCCTAAGCTGACTGGTAGGTGGTGCCTTCATGGATCCCTTTGGATATATGTTTTGGAGCACACCTTAGTCAATGGGTCTTCCATAGCAAAGCACCACAGATGGATGGCTGAAGCAAAAAACTGATGTTCTCTTAAGTCTTGAAGTTAGAAATTATAGTCATGGATAGTTCCCTTGGAGGTAGCTCTCCATGGTTTGCAGACAGTTACAAGTACAATCTGAATGTTTGTGTATCCTATAATTCATATATTGAATACCTTGTTCCCCAAGAGATGGTATGAGGATGGGCAGACTCTGAGAAATAATCTGGTTTCAAGTGTGGAGCCATAGAGAACACATCTGGATCCCTTACCCCATCTAGCTCACTATGACAGGCTGAAATGTGTTATGAACCAAAATTCTGTCCCTTACAAGACACGAAATCTGCTGGTGTCTTTCTTAGACTTCCAGGCCCTAGAACTAAGTGAAGAAAGTTTCCCTTCTTCCTAAGCTATGGTATTTTGTCCAAGGAGCCAAAACAGACTTAAGAAGCCACATTCTCCCCATACCTTCATGAGGTCTTTCTTCTGGACTTGTCTGTGTTTGGATTTCTCTCCTCCTAAGGATGACTTAAATAACTCCTTATTTCCAAACTCACATGCTAAGGAGCAGGTAGGTGTTTAGGGCTTAACATCTGAATTTGGGAGGGGTGTCAGTTTACTATACCACTTTACTCCTAAATTGTTGGCTTAATGTAAATCCATCCCCTGTCAGAGTAAAATGATACAATATCCCAAGCTTGCCTCAATGTCCTAAATAAGGCCTCCAGATGACTTAGTCAGTAGAGGACAGAGGATAGGTTCTTGAACCAGTATACTTAGAGTCTTATTGATAGCAAATAGGCTAAGAAGGGGACAGTGAAACAACCTAGCAGGCAAAAGTGCCTACATACCTCACAAACAAGGAGGAAAACTTGAGCTCAGTCCTCAGTGGATGCCCAATGAACAAGAGCTAACACAATTAGATGCAGAGGTATGCATCTATAATCCTGCAAGGGATGGCAGCAGTAATGTGAGAAATGCCTGGATGCTCCAGGGACTAGCTCACCTGGAGAATGCAGCATGGTGGGAACAAGATAGATGGTGCCTCCAGAATGAGGTGGGAGGAGAGAACAAACATCTGAAAATTGTTTTCTTACTTCCATACTCATGGCTACATATGCTCATCTATGTGCACACACACACACACACACCATATGTATACACACACGCAGTAATATTGTGAATGCCAACAATATAGCTTTCTACTGAGAGGTTCTGCCAGTGTCTGACTAATACAGAAGTGAATGCTCACAGCCACCCATTGGACTAAGCACAGGGTCCCCAATGAAGGAGCTAGAGAAATGGCCCAAGGAGCTGAAGGGGTTTTCAGTCCTATAGGAGAAACAACAATATGAATTAACCAGTACCCCCAAGAGCTCCCAAAGACTAAACCACCAACCAAAGAGTACACATGGTGGGACTCATGGCTCCATCTGCTTATGTAGCAGAGGATGGCCTAGTCAGTCAGTCATCAGTAGGAGGAGAGGCCCTTGGTCCTGTGAAGGCTCTATGCCCCAGTATAGAGGAATGTCGGGGTCAGAAAGCAGGAGAGGGTGGGTTGTTGAGCAGAGGGAGGGGAGAGAGAATAGGGGTTTTTCTCAGAGGGGAAACCAGGAAAGAGGAGAACATTTGAAAAGTAAATAAAGAAAATATCTAATAAAAAAAGAAAAAAATTAAAAATAAATGAGTAGTCTAATCATGCTCTCACATCACCTGGTAGCTACTGAATGGGAACACTGGAATCTGAGTCAGGAGGACATCAGTGCAACAGGTACTGTGTTACAGATATAAAGAACTGAACTTTGATCTTGAGAGAAGAAAAGAGGTCTTCCTGAGTATGCTGGAATAGCCTCCTCAGACATGGCTTTGTAAAATTAGAAGAGACAGAGGACACTCCAGAAGCCTCTAAATCTGCCCTACATTGTACTGTTATATTGTCAGAGAGAGCTGGGAACATTGGTCAAGGCAGAAGCCAGTGGAGGTTGAAGCTACAGCTGGCTCCTCATAGAGTGAATAGTGCTCTGTGTGGGATGAAAGCTGCTGCCTCCTCCCTCTGACTATGGTTAGTACTGATTCTAGAAACTGGTGTGGTGAAGCATGTTACATATAGAGGGGTCTTGGAAAGACAGCACACCAAATGTGGTGCAACCCTCATGCTTTAGATCTCCAACCCCTGCTAACCAATATTGGCAGCCTCTATAAAGCATGGAACCATGGCAGTGAAACATTCCTGTTGACACCTATTTTTCTGGAACAATTGTTGATGGCTAACAGTGGTGTTGTCAAATAGGTCCTCATATAGGTTGGAGCTTAGGCTCATCCTAATTAAGGCATCTTACAGGTGCTGCTTTGTGGCCCACACACTGATCTCTGGATTTTCCTTTATCACCAACAAATCTTTTCTATAACACATGTCCTAAAGGCCAGGTTGTAAGTGTGACCTTTTCTGTTCCCTAGTAGCTAGCCAAGGACTGGCTCAAATTAGGTATGCCGGAAATATTTACCGAATGAGACATACTCAATTCGACCAGACAATGCAACTCCATACTGTGGACTTCATCTTCTCTTCTTTACCCTAAGATCACCGATTCCTAGGAAGAGCCGGCTGTTGTCAGTGTTCCCATTCTGAGTGTAGGTAAAAAACAAAGGCAGGAATGTAAGCAGCAAAACTTTCTCTCTGTTGTCAGCAGGGTCTACAGACTAGGACAAGGTCTCCTCTTCCCACTGTGGGAGAAACAACTCCCACCCTGTGTTTCTCAGACCATGGAAGAACTCTGCAGCTTCCTGTACAAGACAAGGAAGCATTGTGTTCTTCCATCTGCTTCAGTGTGCTTGAAAGCCACTGCCAAGTTCCTGATTGGTTAGAGAACTCTGTTAAGTATGATGGGTGAGGATCTCGCTGTTGTTTTCATCATATGCTCTACTCGTGTATTCTATCTCTTGGCACTGTATTAGCGTCTCTTCTCGTTGCTATGACAAAACACTTGACAAGAGCAAAATAAGAAAGAAAGGGGCTGATGTTGACTCATAGATTGAGGACATAGTCCATCATGGCAAGGGAGTCATGGGAGCAGGAGTGTGAGGTGGCTGGTCACATGATTTCTGCAGTTAATAAGAAGCAGAGATGGATGAATGCTGGTGCTCAGCTCTCTTTCTCCTTTCCCTTTCTAACTCAGTCTGAGACCTCAGCCCATGGAGTAGCAGGACTCACACTGAGTGCGGGCCTTTCCAGCTCTGATTATTCTCTAGAGCTCCCTTAAAGAGGAGAGATGTGGCTCCTAGGAGATTCTACATTTAGTCAACTTGACAATGAAAATTAACCATCACCAGCCTACCCCTTGTCAACTTGTCACCTGAGTGCATCCTATTTGCATCAGTTTCTTTTCAGTTTGTGTGCCTCAGCCTTACTGCATCTGGCTTTTAAACACAGGCAACTGCATCACCTGTCAGAGTCAGTAGACCAAGGGTGGGTAGGCACAAGAATGCATGCTTCTTACGAGTTCCCAGGTGACACTGATATGGGTGGTCTGGGAACACCTTTTAGGAATCACCGTTCTTGATCCTACTTAGAAAAGAGCTTCCCTCCTAGAAGCTCAAAGCAGCCATCTTCTTTTGGGCTGGACATTGTAATCAACTGGTCCTTTGGGAATTCATCAGCATTTTTGGCACATCTCTCATGATTCCCAAGCAAAATCAAGGCTTCTCCAAAGCTTATTTGCCCCAAACTTGACTTCCACCATCCTTTCTGCCAACCATAGCTGTCCTGGTCTGAGCTATGAGCACCGTTTGCTTCCTCACGTTCTCAGGATGTATTTTTCCACCACGGCATTGAATTCATCTTTATGAGGTGGGAGGTAAGAGCTGGCAGAATCTTAATTTGTGACACCTCCCAACAGTATCCTTTAAACACTTGCTCAATGTTTATTTAGGGAGGTGGTATGGATGAAAATGATTTTCTCTTAATGTAAATTTTATTCAGGCAGGTTCTTATAATTCAGTCCCATAGCAATGACTATTTAGTGCTCATAAAACATTGATAAAGGGGGGGGGGGGAACAGATATTTCCTATTTTCTGTGGTTCTTGCACTTAGTATTCAGTTGTGTTTTGTGAGTTCTTTTTCTGAAACCAATAAACTGCTTAAGGGGACTACTAAGAATTTTTAATTTAGATAAGAAAATGAATCATCAAAGTAAAGAATGTTACATCCATATACTCTGGTTCCAGCAGCTTAGCTGACCAATCTTGCCTGAGCACGTCCTTCCAAACTGGGTAGAAAAACCAGACAGTTGCTGGCAAAGCTTTAAAAAAACAAAACAAAACAAAACAAAACAAACAAACAAAAAAACTACTTCCACCCAAAGACATTTTGTGCTTGGATGAGACGTCTAGTCTACATTTTTGCAAATTGTGTAGAGTGTTATAGGAGGATTTCTATGCAAGACTACTCCATATTTACAACTCTCAGAAGCTTCACCCATGGAATGGTGCCCTGGGAGGTGGCTCATGTGACCTACTTTCCAATGCCCTTTGCCTTCCATGTTACTCTTCCCATCACAAGCATTTCTGGAGATGAACACTATAAATATTTCTTTTCATTGGAAGAGTTGGCACCTAAAGAAATCAAGGAAGAGAGATTCTGTGGTAGAAGAAATCACCAACCAATGCCAGGTCCATTGGAAAATCCAAGGCAGACAAGATGGTGGAGGAAAGAGAGAGGAACATGCTCATTGTTTAGGAGAATGGCCATCCTGTGAGAAAGTAAAGATGAACTGGAAGTCTCTTTAGAAGAAGAGGATAATAAAAAGAAGTTGGAGATTTCTGGTTTCTATCTGCTCTGGGAGCTGATCCTATGCCACAGCTCTTCATACCCAAATACCACCTGGAGAGAGCTGGTCTCCCAGGAATGCCAACACACCTGTGAACACAGGTAAGACCACGACTTATGCTCAAATTCCTGGCCCAAGAGGGACCACAAAGAATCATCAGGGCACAGGAACCAAGGAACAGCCAGGCACAGGATCATTCCAGTTTCCATCTGCACCCCAGACCTAACCCTATGCCCCAGACCTAACCCTATGCCTCTCCATACCCAAATCCTCTCGGGCAAGCCACAGTCAGAGACAGCAAGACCAGCTAACACCAGAGATAACCAGATAACAAGAGGCAAGGGCAAGAACGTAAGCAACAGAAACCAAGGTTACTTGGCATTACCAGAACCTATTCTCCCATCACAGTGAGCTCTGGATACCCTAAAATACCAGAAAAGCAAGACTCTGATTTAAAATTACATCTCAAGATGATGATAGAGGACTTTATTGAGGACATAAATAACTCCCTTAAAGAAATATAGGAGAATACAGGTAAACAGGTAAAAGCCTTTAAAGAGGAAACACAAAAATTCCTTAAACAATAATAGGAAAACACAACCAAACAAGTGAAGGAATTGAACAAAGCCACCCATGATCTAAAAATGGAAATAAAAACATTAAAGAAATCACAAAGGTAGACAACCCTGGAGATAGAAAACCTGGGGAAAAGATCAGGAGTCATAGATGCAAGCATCATCAACAGAATACAAGAGATAGAAGAGAAACTCTGAGGGGCAGAAGATACCATAGAAAACATTGGCACAATAGTCAAATGCAAAATGCAAAATCTCCTAACCCAAAACATCCAGGAAATCCAGGACACAAATGAGAAGACCAAACTTAAGGATAATTGGTATAGAAGAGAGTGAAGATTCCCAACTTAAAGTGCCAGTTAATATCTTTGACACAATTATAGAAGAAAACTTCCCTAACCTAAAGAAAGAGATGCCCATGAACATACAAGAAGCCTACAGAACTCCAAATTGATTGGACCAGAAAATAAATTACTCCCATTACATAATAGTCAAAACACCAAATATACAAAACAAAGAAAGAATATTAAAAGCAGTAAGGAAAAAAGGTCAGATAACGTATAAAGGTAGACCTATCAGAATTACACCAGACTTCTCACCAGAGACTATGAAAATTAGAAGATCCTGGGCAGATGTTATACAGACACTAAGAGAACACAAATGCCAGCCCAGGCTACTATACCCAACAAAACTCACAATTACCATAGATGGAGAAACAAAGATATCCCATGACAAAAGGAAATTTATACAATATCTTTCCACAAATCCAGCCCTACAATGGATAATAGATGGAAAATGCCAACCTAAGAAGGGAAACTACACCCTAGACAAAGTAATCTTCTTTCAACAAACCCAAAAGAAGATAGCCACATGAACATAAAAATAACATCAAAAATGACAGGAAGCAACAAGAACTATTCTTTAATATTTCTTAACATCAATGGACTAAATTCCCCAATAAAAAGACATAGATGAACAGACTGGATACATAAACAGGACCCAGCATTTTGCTGCATACAGGAAATGCACCTCAGTGACAAAGACAGACAATACCTCAGAGTAAAAGACTGGAAAATTTTTTCCAAGCAAATAGTCCCAAGAAACAAGTTGGAGTAATCATTTTAATATCGAATAAAATCAACTTTCAACCAAAAGTTATCAAAATATGATAAAGAGGGACACTTCATACTCATCAAAGGAAAAATCTACCAAGAAGAACTCTCAATTCTGACCATCTATGCCTCAAATGAAAGGGTACCCCCTACATTCATAAAAGAAACTTTATTAAAGCTTAAAACACACATTGTACCTCACACAATAATAGTGGGAGACTTCAATACCCCACTCTTATCATTGGACAGATCATGGAAACACAAACTAAACAGCGACACATTGAAAACAGAACTTATGGACCAAATGGATTTAAGAGAGATCTATAGAACATTTCATCCTAAAACAAAAGAATATACCTTCTTCTCAGCACCTCATCGTACCTTCTCCAAAACTTACCATATAATCAGTCACAAAACAGGCCTCAACAGATACAAGAAGATTGAAATAATCTCATGCACTCTATCAGATCACTACAGACAAAAACTGGTCTTCAATAGCAACAAAAACAATAGAAAGCCCACATACACATGGAAGCTGAATAATGCTCTACTCAATGATAACTTGGTCAAGGAAGAAATAAAGAAAGAAATTAAAGACTTTTTAGAATTTAATAAAAATGAAGTCACAACATATCCAAACTTATGGGACACAATTACACATTGCTAAGAAGAAAACTCATAGCTCTGAGTGCCTCCAAAACGACACTAGAGATAGCATAAACTAGCTCTCAGTTTAACACCACACCTGAAAGCTCTAGAACAAAAAGAAGCAATACATCCAAGAGGAGTAGATGGCAGGAAATAATCAAACTCAGGGCTGAAATCAACCAAGTAGAAACAAAAAGAACTATACAAAGAATCAACAAATACATGAGCTGGTACTTTGAGAAAATCAACAAGATAGATAAACCCTTAGCCAGACTGACCAGAGGGCACAGAGACAGTATCCAAATTAACAAAATCAGAAATGAAAAGGGAGATATAACAACAGATACTGAGGAAATCCAAAAAAAATTATCAGGTCCCACTACAAAAGCCTATATTCAACAAAACTGGAAAACCTGGATGAAATGAACAATTTTCTAGACATATACCAAATACCAAAGTTAAATCAGGATCAGTAAAACCATCCCATCTAAACAGTCCCATAACCCCTAAAGAAATAGAAGCAGTCATTAAAAGTCTCCCAACCAAAAAAAGCCCAGGACCAGATGGGTTTAGTGCAGAATTATATCAGACCTTCAAAGTAGACCTAATACCAATACTCCTCAAACTATTCCACAAAATAGAAACAGAAGGAACACTACTCAATCCTTTCTATGAAGCCACAATTATGTTGTGTGTTCTCCCTTGGAGACAGAAGGGTTTCTGTCTAATCAGGAATCTGTCACAATTTCCTTTTATAGAGTACTTCATAAGGGATTTTTTTCTACTTCTACCATGTTTAATGTTCCAAATAGATTTTAAAAACTAGTTGAGTGAATATTACTTTTAGCTTCAGCAGATATCCTGTGTATTTAATAGGCATTTAACTATTACAAATTATTTTGATGAAAAAAGAAGCTGGAAAGAAGGCAGGGCCAGGAGGATTTTGTTTATTTGCTTTAGGGTTTTTTTTTTTTAATTTTGTTGTCTAAACTTTATTTTTATTTTATTTTTTTGGTTCCTACTTGTCCTCAAGTCCCACATAGGATCTCAATTTAGAAAAGGGCTTACCATATGTATTAGTCAGGGTTTTCTAGAGAGAGAGGGAGAGAGAGAGAGAGAGAGAGAGAGAGAGAGAGAGAGAAAGAAATAGATTTATTGGAATGCTTTAAAGGCTGCAGTCCAGCTAATCCAACAATGACTAACTATGATAAAAAGTCCAAGACACTAGTCATTGTTCAGTCCCACAAGGTTGGATATCTCAGCTGATATTCTGTATACACTAGAAGTCCAAAGAAGTGGACTCAAATGCCAGTGAAAGAATGGATGTGATAGCAAAGTGAGGGCAAGCAGGTGAAGAGCAAAAGCTTCCTTCTTCTATGTCTTTATATGGACTTCTAGCAGAAGGGGATGCCTAGACTAAAGTTATGTCCTTCTACTTCAAGATTAAGATCAAAGATGTATCTCTTCTTACCACAATGGTCCAGACTAGAAGTGGAGTTACCCATTTCAAACCAAGACAAACAAAATCTCTGACAGGTGTGCCTCCACTTTTGGATTGTAGTTCATTCCAGATATAGCAAGTTGACAACCAACAATAGCCATCACAAGTCCATCCCTTGTCATCTTGATACATAATCATATCACCTCGTGTCATGAATAATTTCCAAATAAAAACAATAACCATGTAATAATAACACTTAAACATAGTACAACTATCCCACATACAAATCATAAATGCATTATATGTTTAACCAGGTCATAATTATATCTAACAGTATAAAACTATCCCTAATACAACTATGAATGCATTATAAATTTAGAATAGGTAGCAATGTCACTGGGGTACATTCTTTTAGTATCTCAAACTTAATATGATAACCACTGATATTCTCTTATGTTACAACATGTGATAAATAAATTGAAAGAAAAACCAATATCTATACAAATGTATTCTTAATAGATACAGCAGAAGTACATATGTTTACTATAACCCTCATTTCTACAACTGACCACATGGTGTAAGGCTGGTATTTATAACTACCTTCCTCTATTCCCAATTCTGTATATTTCCCCCACTCTCAGCAAGCACCTCAGCAGGTCTTTGCTCTTTTTCTGGAGGAGTGACCCATACCTCCATTCCTGATGGGTCTGTGCTCTTTGTCATCTTGCCTGGATCAAGCTGTAGTAGTTTCCCCTTGACTTTAATCACAGGACATGGTAGCACCAAGAGATGCCTTAAAGCGTCTCCTACACTGGAGACCTAACTTCTCTTGCCTCCATTGTGGAGAAACAACCCAATTTCTCCTATGTTATCTGGATCATTCACCCCTCCAAACCCTGTTATCAGAGGCAGCATATTCTTCTCCTGAAATAAAGTGCCAAATGATATAGTATTCATTTCTATGCTGATTTTAAATGAATAGCTTGCCATAGATAAAGTGTGAAGATGAAAGTGGACAAGAGACAGAAGTGGACAGACTCCTAAGTTCTTATGGAACTGTTCTTCCAAACTCTGAGAGACACACTGGTGGTTCAGATGTTGCCTGTGTCCCATAATTCCTGATGCTCAAATACAAAGTATTGTTTTATTTTTCTTTTGAAAACTGACCAGATGTTTTCAAATATCCAGATGTTCTCCCTGATATAACCCAAACAATTCCATGTCTTGCACATGTTTTATTAAGATATATGATATCAGGAAAACAGATCTCAAACTTACTTGTAAATTACATAAAGATGGAGTCAAGAAGCTTCAACTAACTGATACTTATACTGCCTAGTTTTGTGTCAACTTGACACAACCTAGAATCATCTGAGAGAAAGGAACCTCAATTGAGAAAATGCCTCCATAAAGTTAGGCTGTACACAAGCCTCTAGAACATTTTCTTAATGATTGATGGGGGAGGGGCCAGCCCATTATGAGTGGTGCCACCCCCTAGGCTGGTAGTCCTGGGCTCTCTACAAAAGCAGGCTTGCGAGCCATGAGGAATAAGCCACCAAGCAGCATTTCTCCATACCTTCTGCATCAGCTCCTGCCAACAGGTCCCTGTCCTGCTGGAGCTCCTATCTTGACGTTCTTTGAGGATAAACCGTGATATGGAAGTATAAGTCAAATAAACCCTTTCCTCATAATGTTTCATCACAGCAAGAGTAACTCCAGCTTTAAAAAAAATAAGTTAAGCCTGAAAGACAACAGGAAGAAAAGAATCCAGAAGATATACTAAGATGTGAAGATGTGTGATGTCAAAAAATTCAACCACTCCAAAGAGGTTAACATACACAACCTAGAGTCATCTGAAAATGTTCTAGAGGCTTGTGTACAGCCTAATTTTATGGAGGCATTTTCTCAATTGAGGCCCCTTTGTCTCAGATGGCTCTAGGTTGTGTAATAAGTCAACATGCTTTTAACAGTCACCCAGTAGTATTCTGAAGGGGCAGTCCTACCCAAGTGTTCCCACCATGCTTAACCTTGATGGATAATCAGAAGCCTTTTCCAAAACATGCCAATCAGCTAAATCTCCAAGCCAAAATATTAGTCTGCTTTCTATTCCTATAACAAATATTCAATATAAACCAACATACACAAAGGAAAGGCTTAATTTTGATTCACAGATTTTGAAAGTTTCAGTTTATGGCCAACTGACTCCATTGCTTTGGGTTTAAAGAAGTCCAATGAAGTATAGCAGGTATATGAAATAAAGGAGGCTCAATCATGCCATGATTGGATGTGAAAGAGAAAGAGTAAAGGACCACAATCACCTTCACAAGATAGATCCCCATAATCTAATATCCTCCCAGTAGGCTCCAAGTCACTGTGGTTTCACATCACCTCCTAAGGATCACAGCCTTGGGTTTGGGGATGTCTCAATAGGTAAATGCATCTAGCAGACAAGCCTGAAAGAGCTGAATTCAATCACCACAAGGAGAGAACCAAATCTAGAAAATGGTCTTCTGACTGACACAAAAGTACTGTGATTTGTGTGCATGAACGCCCACACTAGTGTGCGCGCACACACACACACATACACACACACACCAAATAAATAAATAAATAAATAAATAAATAAATAAATAGAAAGATAATATACCAGTATATTTATTATTATCCATTTTGTACCACATTTTATTTTAACTCATTTTCCTAAAATGTTTTCCTCCTAAATCATACCCAGCCCAGCCTTTCACACTCAGTTTCCCAGATGCTCCAGCTGCAAGTATTCCTTTGCTGTCTTCTGTCCACATCCTCTGTGCCAAAATCTTTCTAGAGCATTGGGCAGGTGATTGCTGCCTATAGAAAATTACCTTCATCTAGAAGCAAAATTCTTCCAACAACTTCTGTTCCTTTGTTGAAGGTCTTCCTGTTTGCCAACAGTTTGCAACAGCATTTTGTTTTGTACTTGCCTTATTGCCTCCCACAAATGGGAAATGATAGAAGAATGCTCTGGTTAGATTTTGTTGTCAACTTGACACAACCTGCATGTCTCTGGGAAGAGGAACTTCAACTGAAAAATATGGCCATACTTAGAAGAAGTGCCTTGACTGATGATTAATGCAGGAATCTCCATCCCACTATGGGGAGCACCATCGTAGGCAGGTGGATATGGGCTGTGTGAGAAAACTAGCTGAGCATGAACTAGAGACAAAGCCAGGATAGCAGCATCCTTCTACAGTTTCTGCTTCCGTTCCTGCTGGAGTTCCCTTGGTGATAGATTGTGACCTAGACACACAAGTTGAAATGAACTGTTTGCTCCCCCAAGTTGAATAATTGAATTTGGTTAGCGGGTTCTATGACAGCAACAGCAATATAACTAACACAATAGGCAAAATTTAGTACACACACACACACACACACACACACACACACACATATATATATATATATATACATGCACACACATTATATATATATATATATTTATATATTTATATATTCTTCACTTAAAGAAAACATGAAGCTATCAGAAATGGATTGGTGTTTTTATAAGTTTTGTCTATACTAGTTTGCTTAAAATTGCTGTTATAAACACCACGATCAAAAACAACCAGGGAAGGAAAGGATTTTTGGCATACAGGCTTGATTCCATCATGGAGGAGAGTTAAGGCAGCACCTCAGACAGCAATCTGGAAGCAGGAACTCAAGCAGCAGAGGGCATGGAGGAACACTGTTCATTGGTTTACTCCTGTGCCCTACTCAGTCAGTTTTATCTTTTATATAACCAATGACCACCTCCCCAAGGGGTGCACTGCCCTTAGGGGGTAAGCCTTCCTGTGCTGCAGCATTTTCTCTGTCCAATCACATTAGGGCAGTGACAGGCCTGTGATTGGACAGGAATAGAGAGGTGGAGCTAGAGTTAGAGGAGGATAAAGGTCAGGAGCAGGAGGGAGAGTCGTGATCATGGAGGCAGACAATGAGGACGAGTCAGACCCCCATGAGGTTATACAACCAAGCAAAGGAGGGGGTCGTGATCATGGAGGCAGACGATGAGGACGAGCCAGACCCCATGAGGTTATACAACCAAGCAAAGGCTTTTACAAAATAGATTAATTGGGTTAGAATATTGTCTTTAGTATTTGGTTCTGAAATTATTGTATTGGCATCTTGTAAATTGTGATTTTATTATTATATAAATCTGATTGGATATTAAGGTCTTAAGAGTCATGCTTTACTTACCGGGTCTTAGGCGCTATTTAGATAAATGATTGTGGGGGTGTGTAAAGAGTTGCATGTGAGTGAGATGTTAATACCTGGGAGAGAATAATAAAATCCTGCCAGGACGTGGTGATGCCAGTCAATACCGGCTCAAGAATGTGGCCTGGTGGGAAAGTTTGCGGGGTGGATTCATTTTTTAAAATATTTCCACAACACTCCTGTATCAATCAAGAAAATGCCTCATGAACTCTGTTACAGGCCAATCTGATAGAGTCAGTTCTTGAACTAAGACTCCCTCTTCCAAGATGAGTTCAATTGAGTTAAGTTGACCAAAGAACTCTCAATAACAAAATAACTACTATATGCAGGAATACAGCATTCATGGATGCTAAGGCTTTTTGGTGACACATGCAACTACCTGTGAGTTACATATGCATCTGAAAGTACCCATTACCCACAGACTAGCAGAGTCAACAGTGGGGAGAATGAGTTCCAGAGCCCAAGAGGCAACCTCACTGATGGCAAACAAGCAGCAACCCTATCTGAAGGAGCCATTTTTTTTTTTTTTTGCCTCAATTAGTAAGAAACATGGTTTCTACAGAGATCTCAAGCCACACCTTCAGGAACCAGAGTGCCGACATTCCCAAATAAGAAAAGGACTGATTTCTAGACCAAGGACTATTTCATAAGTACTTTCTTTTTCTTGCACAGATTGATCTCTTTTCTCTTCAAACATTCGCTGAATGTTGATAACTTCATTGCATTGTCTCTTTTTCCTGAAGAGTCCAGTCTTTGATCACATTAATGAGGGCTATCAACTCATGACATTGAAAAGTCTCCTTTTAGATGTTCACACATCTTTCCTTAGTTCTCTGTGTAGAATAGAACAGCACCACACTTTCCTGGGGAGTTGTTTCTGTCCAGCTCCAGGGGAGACATTTTGGTGGGATGCTGGCTCCCACTTTGGTCATGAGACTGACACTTCCAGTGGGGTCTCCTTGGAGCAAGACTAACATCTTTCCAAAGAGTCTTAGCTTTCCACCAACCAGGGAGAAGATGGGACAATGATGGAAGGGACATTATTCAGGCAAACTGCTTCAATACCACCAGTACCCTTCCCAGCCTGGTAAGTTAGGCTTCTCAGGTAATATTTCATGAATGAAAAGAAAGCTTTATTCAGCTGAGCTACATTGCTTCCAGAACTGGACATAGGGAAGCAAGTAGACCTTCTATATCAGAGTGTAAGTGAGCCTGGGAAAATGAGTCTCCAGGGAATTGAACTTGGGATTCTTTCACCACGTTCTGACTCTCTTTAGGATTCTTCCGTGAGCCTGATAAAAGTTGAGTCTCTCACTGAGAGTCAAATGTCTCCAGCTGTCTGGAAAACACTGCTCAATCAAGGAACAAGGCAGCCCTTGACATCTAATGGGTACCACTTTGAGGCAAGTCTACCCCAAAGTTCTGTGGGTCCTTCAAGCTTTTAAGTCTGCTGGTGGGAGGGGCCTTCCTAACCTCTCTCCTTTTATCTATTCTCTGTCTCCCCTTTCTCCTTTGCTTCCTTGACCATACAATGGTGGGTTATACCAAACCCACAAATTCCAAGCTATATGTAGCACGGAGTGGCTGTTTGTCCCTAAAATACCACGTCGCTGACTACAGCAAGCACTAATTACAAACTTTATCTAATCACTGTTGTGTGACTGGTCATTTTTGGTTTCCAAAAATGACAATGAGTGGTATGCTTCTGCAGCTGGTGGGGTTTCAGATCTCAAGTGCACACAGATGTGCATGGAATTGAGCACCCCAAGTGACCAACTCAGAAAGGGAAACGGGACAAAGAAGAAAAGAAGCACAAAGAGACAGGTTCTGCTGCTTAGGGCTTCACAAACAGTCTAGGCTCATCAAGTTGTACTGATCCCACCCAGAAAATGAAAATCAGCATTCTTCTCCCTGATATGTACTCTGCTAATACATTTGGTGACACCAGAGATACCACTGAATGAGCATACCACAGATTGGAGGAAGTGAATTTTGTCTTTCGTTGATTAGTTTGGGGTTTACAATTACTTGTTTCTTCCCCAGTGGTTCTTTCTTTCCACAAAAAGTACAATGTAATGGTATCAAAGAAACAGTGCTGATCATGGGGTCTGGCACCTTTGTGAGCTTATGACCATGACCTTGAGTAGATTGACTCACTATTCTGCATGATCTTGCAAATAGGGGTGTTTGCTAATAATACCCACTTCCCCTGGCCCATGAGACACTAGGATGAAGGTGGACAGGGAAAGGTTCCTGTGGAATGTAACCACTCAGCTGGTATGGTCTCATCATAGCCAGTTTGACTGCTCTTCACTCACAATCGCTGCCACGAATGTAGGCTGTCAGTTGCTCAGGAACAGGCAGAAAGGGCCTCGTGATGAACTTGGCCTGGGATCAGAGTGTCAAACACTGCCACTCAAAATAAACCAGTGCTCCACAGAGGTTCCAGAGCACATGTGCACACTTGGAAGGCAACTGCTCTCCAAGTTTTAAATAGCCCAGAGATGGGCTTGAAGAAGATGCTGTGTCAAAACATAGAAGCACTTAGGAAAACAAGACCCTTTAAAACCCCACATTCTTCCCCACCAAAATTCTCTTCTCACAGTAGTCCTTTGTATAGAGTAGTTGAGCTCTTGCTGTTGGCTGTGCCATGGCAGGGGCCTGGCTTGCCAGGGCCAGCAGAGGGGAGGAGAGGCATAGAGGATCCTCGGGTGGCTGAGTGTAGCAATGGTGAGCCAGAGCGCAGGCTAACTTTCACTTCCCTAGACTATAAATAAAGCAGCATTCTCCCCCTTAGCTTAATCTCATATTTGTACCCTCCTCTAAGTTCTTTAAGAAAAAAAATTGAGTGAGAACATCAACTCATTCCCTAACCCCCGTCCTGAAAAGAGATGTTGATGGGCTAAGCTCACACCCTTCCAGCTCCACTGTTCTGTTCCATCGAGGTCAATTCTTTCTGGCAAGTGGGTTAGAATAAGGACTGATACAAAGGGGCATCCTTGTCCTTACCTGTCATCTTATTTGAGACATGCAGATTAAGTTCTCCTTCTGCACATGTCCATTGGGATTATAGTTAATTATGTATCCACATGGTTTATCCTGTACAACCCCGAGAAAGGGATATAAGCTCTGAAACTTAGTCAGTTAATATGCCAGCCTTCAAAGCAGACATAGTATAAGAAACAATAATGACAGTAAAAACAGTATAAGGGACTAGGGGAATAAGGGTAAAGTGCCTACAAGTATGATGATCTGAAGCCACATACAGAAGTCAAACATGATGACATGTGGTTATACTCCTGGTGCAAGGGAGGTAGATACAGAAAGGTTTTCATTGTCCAGCCAGCCTAGGCTATTCAGTGAGCCCTAGGCCATCTGGAGACTATCTCAAAAGCCAAGGTAGACAGCTCCTGGGGAATGACATATGAGAGAATCCTCTTAAATCCAGGCTTGTGTGCATGCACATGTGGATGTACACACACACACATGCACACACCCCCCACACACACACCTAAACACAGCTCTCACCATAAGATATTTTTTAACACTTAAGAATTTCACATTCCACCTTCATTTCATCCTTAGGGCAATCCTATGATGTCAATGTTTTTAGTTTCATTTAGCCACAGTGAAACTCAGATTTAGAGATAATGTCATTCACCTAAAGCATTTCTTTGTTTCCCCCAACTGCTAGGAAACTCAAGGTCAAATGTGGCCAGAAAGAACTATTCAAACAGTTTATATTTGTGCTCCTGTCATTCTTGAGTCTGATTGCCCCACCCCTACTATCTTCATAATTTCTACTTTTACTTCCTATAGTTATAAAGAAACTTTAGATCCTCTTTTTAAAAAAAAAGAGTGAGGTATAAATGTATTAGTGAATGACAACTGTCCAGTAGCAGTCAAGATGAGGACTCAGATTATAGATGCCTCAGCCAGCTGTCGTTCCTTATGTTCTCTGGCTCACAAGTGGCCTGATGACTTGGGAAACAGACATGTGCTATAGTGACCAAGAGACCAAAGGAAACTGAAAGTCTCCACAGCTGCTTGGATTCTGGCTGGGACCTGGCTGGGCATCAGGAAGCACAGAACATAGAATCTTTCTGTTTATCCTGTTGGTGAGAAGTCAAGAGACCCAAGGATGGAATCTTCAAAGGAGCAAAGAAAGAGAAGCCTCTGACATGGGATGATGTGTCTCTCTAGCATCATTTTGGGAACAGCCAATGACTTTAAGAAAAGAAAAAGAAGTAAGATCTTCAGAATGAGGATAAGAATAAGCTGAAAAGAAAAGATTCTATAGCATCTTGATTCACCATCAAGAAACAGCTGTACTCATATAATGAAGCAAATACAATGTCCATCGTACATTAAGGCTTTGGAATAAGTTTAGGGTCAGATGAAGCTATAAGCTACCAATGGAGGAAAGCAACAACAAAATCACAACTAAGGGCTTAAACTGAGGCAGGCATGTGCTGTGGGTTTCACATTTTATTCAATTAAGGTACCCTCTGGGGATGGCTTTACTGTGCCTGTGTGGTTAAAAAGGTCAGTGTGGTTCAATAATTTGGACAAGCATGCAGGAGGCAAGATGGGATTTATAGCCAATGACAACCTAATTATAAACCCAGCCCTTTCTACCCAGCCACCATTTCCCACCCAATAACGTATGGACATTTAAATGAGTCCTACCTGTGTAGCAGGTAGGTAGTATCTATTTAGAACCAAGAGGAGTAATCTGGAGCTCACAGGAAAAGGGAGTCCATGAGATCACTTAAGAATAAAATAAGCAATGATGGAAGAGCCAGATGCACTGGCAATTAAACCACATGATGAAGATAAGGGTAATGATAACCATAACAGTCAGAGTGAAAAGTTGCAATACTCCAAGAGTACAGAAAACTAAGAGTACAAGAAAAAGAAGTATATGAATTAATTTAGTATATTATCGAGAAAGCATCACAGAGCTGGAGACAGGCTAAGCAATTAAGAGCAGTGCTGCTCAAAAAAATGACCTAGGTTTGGTTTTTAGCACTTACTCACCTGTAGGCTCACAACTGTACATAACTCCAGTTCCAGAGGATACGATGCCCTCTTCTGTCTCTGAGGACATTGAGCAAGCAGGTGGTGCACAGAAATGCATGCTGACAAGCATTCCCACATATGTAAATTAAGAGCAAGTAAATTATTAAAATTTTCTTAAAAATTAAAATAATAAATTATTTTAAAGAAAGAAAGCATCAAAGTGCACTAGAACACTTAGTGCTTATTTAATTGGTTGTTCTATGCAGTTGGGTCACAATTTACAGAGAAATTCATTTGCATTGCCCTTAAATGGTAGGCGAAAAATAAACCCCAAATAAGTAAAAGTGTAAAACTACTCAAATGAATTGCAGAAATAGCATAAGTAAAATAAAATATTTGGATAATACTTATGGAGAGAGAGTTCTGGGAAATAACAAATAAATAATGTAACCATCTAGCTTCAAAACAAAAGTTCAAATTCCCCAACAATTTCTCTTCAGGAAATGTAACTTTCTTCGAAAAAGAAAAAGAAATTAAAGTCACTAAGGTAAACAAAAGATATTTCCCAAACTGTGGAACAGATGGTATTATTTAATATCTATGCTGCATAATACATAACCATCCAGCACACGAGAACCTACCAAATAAAGGGGGGAAGTTAATTAACACAAGGCCAACCCTACAAAGGAAATAAATACATCCCAAGCTCAGGAAATAAAATACACAGTCTAGTGACAATAAACTTTGGTTATGCTCTTGTAGGAAATATTATTCACTGTGGGATGATGAACAAGGCTAGAGAACTAAAGTACAACATGAAGACCACAGGTGGGCATGGGATTCCTGCTAAGTGAGCAGATGCTCTTAACACACAAACACAGACATAAATGCATACACACACACACACACACACACACACACACACACTCACAAAAGGAGGTGACAATGTGAGGTAATAATCTTGTGGATCTTCCTCATTAAATCAGTAATGTTTTGATGTTTATACATATCCCACAGCATCAAATCATAATATAAAATATGTACATATATGCATATCCATATTTTGTTTATATGTAAATATCTTTACTATTATTTGTATCGTTGGAGCTAATAAACTTGCCCTAGAACATAGTCTCCAAAGTGCATTAACACAAAAGAATAAACAATTTATTTGCAAAGAACTGTCCTTTGCAATGTTATCTAAATAAGTAATAAAGGGAGAAAGACATATCCAAAGGCCAGCAAGATGGCTCAGCAAGTAAAGTGACTCCTGCCAAGTTTGCTGATCTGAGTTCAGTCCCTGGGCCCTACAAATTGTCTTTTGATCTTGGCATGTGCATTTAGGTACATACACACCTATGCACGTATACATACAAATGCATGAAAAGTAAATAAATTCATAAAATTTAAAGCATCTAACCTAATGACCATGGGGTGTGCCTTGGTGAAATGACTGGGAGCTATGCCCAGATGGTGCATTAGGGAGACATTGTAAGACAATATTAACAGTACTATGTTGGGAATAGGAGCCATTCACAGTGATGTCTGTGAACAGATCTTGCAGGAACACATCTATGTGTAAAAATGGAAGAATGCTAGAAAGAGCCATTAAAAATGAGAGTTTTTATGATGCTGAATGTGCTGAATGTTCTTCATATTTTGAATTCCTTTCACGGTTGTGAATTTCTCTTCTAATTTAAAACCTGGTTTAATTAAGGCATTATTGAGAACCCATGGGACTCAGCAATGTACTTACAAACGTTTTAGAAGAACTCTCTGGACCTTGTTGCCTG
The DNA here is from genome assembly GCF_008632895.1 of Mastomys coucha. Lineage (NCBI taxonomy): Eukaryota > Metazoa > Chordata > Mammalia > Rodentia > Muridae > Mastomys > Mastomys coucha. The sequence continues at coordinate 16,631,290 of NW_022196900.1, read as the reverse complement.
GGGATACGATCCAACCTCTAACTATAGTAGTGAATATATTGCCACTGGGACAACAAAGTTGGATAGAAAGGCTCTCAATCTCTTTTAGACTATATATCTTTGATGAGTTTCTTGGAGCTGCTGAAAATAATGTTACAAACTATATGGCTTAAATGATAAAAGATAGTTTGTAATGCTTTCTTTTATTCTTTCATAAGCTAAGATGCTAAAATCAAAGTGGTGGCAGGACCATGCACCCGCTGTGACTCTGGGCAGATGTCTTCTTTGGGCCCCTCCTAGCTGACAGCCATAATTGGCTATCTAGGCATCACTTAGACTATAGTGGTGTCCCAATAGTCTTTGCCTCTGCCATCAAATGTTGTTTCCTCTGGGTATCTTCATGCTATCTTCTTGCAAGGCTACCCATCATTGGGTTAAAGACCCATTCACTTCAGTATGATTTCATCTTAACAAATATATTTCCATAATGACTGTTACCAAATAAGGCTGCATTGTAAGGTACTGTGAGGACTTCAAAATCTAACTTCAAAACTGTGTTTGAGGGAGCACAGTTCAGTACTATCTAATCCATATTCAAATCTCAAATGTTCATTGTTCTTATTGGAACAAACCTCTTGACCCCTCGAATGTTATAGGCAAAAGTGCACTAAAGATTAAATGTCATGATAACTACTTAAAAATCATCATTTTATGACTAGTTACAGGTATTTCGTTCTAAAATTGCCTTGGTGACAATATATGACTTATTTAAGAAAATAGGAGGACTGAAGAGATAGGTTGGTCAGTAAAGCTCTTGCTATGCAACATGACAAACTGAATTGTGCTCCCAGGATCTGCATAAAAAGCTGAGTATGGGTGGCCCACACTTGCAATGCCTGCAATGTGAAGATAGAGACAGAGGATCTCTGAGGCTCTCTGGCCAGCCAGCCTAGCTGAATTTGTATGCTCAAGGTGCAGTAAATGGCCCTGTCTCAAAAATTAAGATAGAGAGTGATCAAGAAAAAGACCTGATATTGACTTCTGTCATCCAATTATGTGTACATACACACATACACACACATGCACACCTGTGTACACCTGTGCACACACATAAGAAACTATCTCAAGCAAGGTTTTTTTTATTAAATTAATTTATTTTTTACACTCCATATTCCATACCCCGTGCCTAATCCCTCAATCCACTCTCTGACTGATCTACATCCCACACCTCCTCCCCACACCCCCTGTCTCCACAGGGGTCAGCTGCTTCTGTTTATTGGTTGGATGCAAAATCTGCACCTGACTCTTGGAGCTGCTTGTTGGGTCTTTTGGAGGGCAGTCATGCTAGGTCTCTTTTTGTGAGCTCTCCATAGCCTCAGTAATAGTGTCAGGCCTTGGGACTTCCCCGTGAGCTGGATCCCGCTTTGGGCCTGTTGCTGGATCTTCTTTTCTTCAGGATCCTCTCCATTCCATCCCTGTAATTCTTTCAGACAGGAACAATTATGGGTCAGAGATGTGACTGAGATGGCAACCCCATCCCTCACTTGATGCCTTGTCTTCCTCAAGCAAGGTTTGTTTTGTTGTTATTGTTGTTTTGTTTTTAGATCTCTCTGAGTTGAAAGTGAAGAGATGAGTGCTAAAGTGTTTTTTTAGTCTCTTGTCAATCCTTGTCACTATTAAAATAAAATGACCATGGTATTCAATAAAGTTTTAACGGCTACTGTGACCAATTTCTATCATCCTCAACTTTGTGCACTTCAGAAGAGAAACAGAAATGGGACAGCACCACAATGTGGTCTATAATCTATAGAAGAAAAGTGAAGGGCATACCCAGACTGGGGGATGCCTGAAAGTGTTCAGCAGAAACACAGAATCCTTTAAGGATGATGAGAGAATATTAGAGTAAACTTTAGACTGTTGTGAACAATTTTAAAAGCATTCTCAAAGGAAACTCTTGAGATCCCATGTAAACAAAGTCCTTGCATTACCTGTGTGGTTTCCATATATAAGAAGTGGAAATCTCATCACTATGGCATGACTTCAAGCTTCATCTTCCATCATCCTCTCTAGCCTTATATTTACTCAATTCTGGGCATGGCTTCCTATCCCCTAAACATATCTCAGGACTAAGCATACCCCTGCCTTTTTCCCATTCTCACCTTCTGGGGTGCTTCACTGCCTTCCTCCTCTAGAGAAGGGAGATCTTCAGAGACCCAGAATTCATGAAACATCCCTTCCCCATAACATAGCTCAGAGAGTGCTCCATTATATTTGTTTGGAGTGATTTTTCTGTATTATCTTTATTCACCTTCTAAATCCACCCAACCATTGCCTATTTATTGACAACAGATATGTGTGGCAGGATGGTGTGCAGCAGCGATGAATAGACAGATGGGAAAATGAATTATTCTGGAAATTCTTAGATGGGAGAAGGGTATCTGGATTTGTGGCTAAATGCTGAAAGATCTAATTGGGAGGTCCATATGGAATTGAAACAATGGATATTTGGAGTGTATTGTGTTTCTATTCCATGGCAGACAGCCCATTCTGGGAGCCCCATGCCATGATTATAACCTTGCTGCATATTCTCAAAACAGCACTTCCTTTCTCCATGGACTTATGCAACTTAGATGGGCAGATGCATACTTTGGCATGGGTGGCCCCACACCCTCTATAAGGATCTGAATATACAAGGCAACCATGGGCCCAGCCTCATCTGCGGTAGTGGCCAAACCAGGTGGCCTAAAGAGGAACACAAAACTTCTGGAAGCACCCTCCCCATCTTCTCATGGATCCTTCCTGATGGATGTAGGAATGCTTACATGTCTGCTTACCAGCAAATAGTAAGTTGTCACACTTGCCAAAGGGAGGTCTCTTTCACTTGTCTTTTTTGTCCTTTGGAGAACAATTCCCATTCCAAAAACAAGCAGGGAAAGTGATCCAACCTTTGGCTTTGCCCAGCCTCTCTGCATTTCTGTTAGGAGAACTTTTATTTCCTCCTTGCTTCTCTATTTTGATAGCATTTACTTCCTCTATTTGCTGCCTCAATAGTCCAAGTCCCCCGCGCCCCCACATATCACTTCCACAGAGAAACAGCAGAGGCAAATGAACCACTTCTTCCTGCAGAGTTCTGCCCTGCTCTCCACTGCCCCTGGTATCATTGCTCACTCAGATAGCCAATTTCCTTGCCTCTCTGTTACCTTGGAATGTGAAGTCTCCAGGGTAGGACCTTTGTTCCCTACGTAGAACCAGGTTCATGCACTTAGGTGTGTACACACACACACACACACACACACACACACACAAATACATACACAATCATCACTTGAAATTTGGCTAGATCTGTGTGTTGGGCATATCTCGTCTCATTTGAAGCTCTCTGAGAGATGAGAGATGGGAAAACCATATACTCTGCTGCTGTTAAAGTGTATATTTTAATGGAAGACTATTGAATAATAATAATTAAAAGGGGAGGGGTGTGGAGGGGAAGTAGAGGAGAATGGGGAAGAACAGAGACACAGAAAGAACAAATAGTCAATCCTGGATCATCTTGTTGGGATCAGCTCAACCAGCCCAAAATATACATGGACCTTGAGACCCAAGGTCATGCATGAGCTCCCAGTAGACTGCTTCCATGAACAGTTCTCACAATCTTTAGAACCACTCCCTTCCATGTAGCTTCTTGTTATTTGGTCCTCTGATAGCCAGCACAATGGAGTCATAACAGGGAAGTCATCTCCTAGCTGGATGCTGAGTCCCATAAAAGTCTTTCCATGGACTCTCACTTTCTCTTTTGGAAGAAGCACCCTTAAATAAATGCTGGTCATTACTCTGGCTTCAGATCATTGTTCACTGTTCCTTCTGGCAGCTTCCAGAATCAGCCTTCCCTCCAGATTCACTTCTGTCTGTCATAAGCTCTCCTCTTCCTTCATGGAGCTGAGTGTACACTAGGCATAGGCTGTTCAGCTACCCTTGCTTTTGAGAGGCTCCCTGCCTAGATCCAGGGCTCCTGTCTCCCCATACCTCCCTGCATCGGCTTGGTACTCCCCATGCTGATTCATGACTAGTTCTATCCATTATCCATAGAATTCCACTAGAACCAAAGGACCATCAGAAGCTACAGGGGGATTGTGTGTGTGTATATGTTGAGGGGAGGTTCCCTCTCTCTCTTATCAGCCTGTGCTTTCCTTCCACAAAGCTACCCCCCCAAGAGTGCTTCCCTACCCAAGGGGGCAGAAAGAAACCTGAAGTTCCTGGAGGGGGGGGTGGCCACAAGTGCAGGAGGAACACTTTCTTCACTGGTGTTTCAAGACTATTTCACAATCACAGAAACCACCAGCCACATGCAATCACTGGCTGGAAAGCAGAAAGTGCAAGTTTGGATTGGAGGAGCATGTGTGTGAGGGTAAATGCATGGGTGTATGCACATACTCATATATGTGTGTACATATGCTATGTATGTCTTTGTGTGTGCACAAGCATATGTATGTGTTTGTACATGTGTGCATATGCCACAGATGCATGTGTATGTGTGTGTGTGTTAAGAACATATGAAGAGACTCCAGAGGCAGTCAGCCAACAGAATTCTTTCTGATGCCAATGTGTGTTCCAACCAAAAGGATGTATTTAGGGCAAAAAAGAGAGAGTTTCATTGAAGTCCAAAGCTTTAGTTAGATCATCAAATATGAAAAACAGAAGTGTATATGCTGAAATATTTGTAATTAATTTTCATTTCAGAGTTACAACTCTCAACACAAATGAATGGCATACAGGGCACATAGAAAAATTTAAATTTCCAACCTATTTTAATGACTTTAAAAAATTATTATTAATGTTTGCTTTGTTTGTGTGGTTTCATGTATAGCATACCATGTATAGGGAGCCTACAGGATGAGTTTGTAGGATTACTCCCAATTTTATTTGGTATAGAATTGAGAGCACAAGGATTTCGTATACAATTTCATCTGAGTATATGACTTAAGATATTTTATTTTATTTTATCTATTCACCTTCTTTTTTTGCAACACTAGAGCTAAGTGCCATCAACTGCTGAAGCATCTCATAAGTCCACACAGCACATGGGAAAATATCATGTTACTAATATTGTGTATGTATATGTACACATAAACAAAGATGAAAAAGAAATTTATTTTATGTACACCTGAAGCACACATTACTTCGATGGGCTGTGTTTTGTGTGGGTACCAAGCTAGTTTCCAAGCCTCCTTCCAGCAACCATGAGCACTTCACTGCAGAAGACTAGGGCAAGCTTCAGGTCTTCCTCAAACTTGCAGAGCCTGGAAGTTGATCTAGTCCAACGTCCTCATGTTACAGATATTGAAACTGAACCAGAGAGGAAGTAACTGCTTCAAGGTTTCACAGGGATTTGACGGTACAACCAGGACCTAAACCCACTCTCATCACCCCAGGAGACTTTTCCCACCATGCCAGTGGGGCCCCGAGGATCACAAGATTTGACAGAAATCAACAAAAAAGTTCAGAATAAAATCAACTTAAAAAAAAAAAAAAACAATAACAAGGTAACCAAGATCTTTGGCTTATTCACTTGAAAATGTCAGTTTAAAAGTTGGGGTATCTAGTGCTAGACATGTAGTTTTATAGTAGAGCCAGCCTTTACAAGGCCCTGGGTTCAGTCCTTATTATCACATATAATGGGGCATCATAGATCTCAGCACGTGCAGCAAGCTGGTTTTCAGAAAGTATGAAATGGGCAGGGCTTAGGTGGTAAAAATGTTGCCTTGTGTGCATAAAGATCTGACTTGGTCCTCTAGCATTGAAATACACACACACACACACACACACACACACACACACACACACGTTAAAAAATAAACTATCTTGAAGCACTTATTCAAATGAAATTGTGACATCCAGTGTACCCTGGACCTGCAATGGTGGAACTAGGATTAAAGTGGAGGGTCTCCCAGCCCTGCCATTGCCTGGTAGCACCTCCCACAAATTTCAGTCACGGAATCATCTGAGGTCCATGTAATGCCATGGAACAAGGCATTAAGGGCTAGACCCAGTAACACAAGAGTTCAAGTTCAGAGATATCACTGCCACCAGCTTTCTATCCAACACTGAGCCTTGGTCTCATTAGTGCACGTGAGAAAAGGACAGTTACTAATGGACAGATGACAGGACAGACAAAAAAACACGCGTGTGTTGACTACTGTGTAATTGTAGAGCACAACTTTGTCCAGATGTCTGAATATTTCTGAATGAACAGCAAACTAGACTGTCTTGTCTACTTCACCAGGAAACTGAGAGAGATACTGGACAAAAATTATAACTAAAATCAATTCAGGTGTCAGATTTATATCTTGACTTTCTCTTTTGCTCCTGCTTCTCCAGTGCTGGCGATCAGACGCAGGACCACATGTATGCCAGGCAAATTTTATATCATCCATCTATGCCCCAAGTTCAAGGGTTTAGATGGCTACCAGTGGTGCTACTCTTAAATCAACTCCATAGTCTCTTGTCCCAAAAGAGAGTTGATCAAAACCTACTTGGCTCATCAAAGAACATTTCTAACATTATTCAAATTAAAACATTTATAGGTACACCCCTCAAAATGGACATTTCTGATCTCCCTTGGCTATGTGATATTTAGAGCAATAAAGTACTAATATTTTGGTGGAGCAAAATAAAGAGAAGAATAATCTGGACTGATTTTCTTTTCATATGAAAACCATAAAGGACTAGACTTCACTCCAAGTAGAAACAACAGGGACATAGCCCACATAGCTCTGCCTTCAATGGGACAGAACAAGGGTACAAAATTATTTCTCCTCAAAGTCTCCTCAGGACTTTATCACACTTAGAAAAAGAAAGAAAGAAAGAAAGAATTCTAGAATCCTCAATTGAAAACCATCTTATTTATTCCCAGTCTAAAATCTCTCAAGGCCAACACACTTCTTCATATAGGAGGGAGGACCCCTTGGACCCTTGGATGCTGTCCTCAAAGATGCAAACACCTCAAGATTAGGTACACACAAAGTGAACTTGGCATTTATGTTTTCCAGTGCAGCGTGGGACTCAGTTACCCACGAAGCACTGTTACCCATGTTCCTTTCATGTTGCTTTCTGTGACTGAGGAGAAAACTTAAGAACCCACACAGGCTGGGCAAGCACTGTGCCCTGGAACTCTGCTCCCAGCCACAAGGCCCGCACTTTGCAGGCATCCCATTCAGACGTGGGATGGCCAAGTTCATGAGGAAACTTTGAGGCCGTGCCATATGAGATGACTGTTAGCAAATTCCTCGAACTCTGGTTGAGGAACTGCACTGGCAGAAATATCACTTCTTTATCAGAGGGTAAAGGGCAATCACAAGAATAATTTACAAAGGGAAAGAAAGAAACAACAGAGAAAACCCATGAGCTGGTGCACGAGTGTTCATTTGGACTTCTTACACAATGCAGGTGGCATTTCTGTTCTGGAATCTGGCCTCATCCTACAGTTTTCTCTGCCACATTATTCTCAGGGTTGGGAATTGATTGATGTATTTAAACACACTTGAGCTCCTAGAAAATAACCCTCTCCAGGACCACTCTTGTTCACGCTGCCCCTGTACATTTATGCTTGGAGTTTAGAAAGATTTTTCTAATCCATAAGTCCACTTGCATCTCTGTCACCCTGGGAGGAAATAAATATCACAGCCATACACCCGGCTTTTAAAAAATAAATAAATAAAAGGCCAGCTCTCTCCTGCATGCAGAAGAATAGGAGAGCCCATTTTCCGTTATGAAACAGTATTTAAACTACTAAGGATAAGTGAGTGAAGAAATTTCCTGTAACATTCATGCTTTTGGAAAATACCATTTCCAGAGACTAAGCAGAACCAAAACTGGGTATTAATTGCTTAATAACCACAGATTTAACTGGATGGCATTTTATGAGATGTTCAAACTGGGCTGTGCCGTGTTTCTAAGGCCAATGCACGGGAAATTGCTATTTTGGTTTGTTTTCCTCACTGTAGTTGAGCCTTTCTATTAATCTTTATTAACTGGATGGGTAGAGAATGAGAGGCACAGTAGAGACGATGCTTGAATTCCTCAGAGTTAGAGAGATGTGACATGTAAATCAAAAGTCCCGGGGACCCACCCCAGCCCCTGCCAAAGTCTGTCTTGTTTGGGGAATAGAGTCATTTTTCTCCATTAAGCTGGTTCCATCGAAAATGTCAGCATGCAATTGGAGCCACCGAAGGCAAGGCTGCATCCTGAGTGTCAGAAAATGAATTGCTGTGACCTGAGGCTCTTTGTTCTACTTAGAACAGAATGAAGAGCCTACACTGGTTGCTGGGCACCACTGTGGGTAGACACTCAGGGCACACACTTCCTCAGAACTCCAGAATAGCTCAATGGTAACCAGCCCCTGGTTTCACAGATGAGGAAATGTGGGTTGAGGGGAGTGACTTGAGACCATCAAGCCAGGGCAAAGCTGAGGCCAGAATCTAGTACAGTGTGTGTGCATGTGCGTGTGTGTGTGTGTGTGTGTGTGTGTGTGTGTGTGTGTGTGTGTAAGCAGAGTCAAAAAAGGCTCCTGCAGGGAGTGACAACCAAGCTGTGTCTCACATGGTGAGCAGAACTTAGTACAGGACAGGGTTGTTGGGGAGTGAACTGATTCATAGACACAAAGGTAAGACATCTATATATTGAAGGGATTGTAAATCCACCTTGATTCACTTTGAACATGCCAGAAGGCACATATCAGATCACTGGCTTTCAGACTCATCCCAATGTCCTCTGCCTCCTTCATGCCAGCTTGTCCTGAGATGTGAATAACTCGACCAGCTGCCCTTTCTAGTGCTAGAGACCCCACTCACTCCCACTGCTGAGCCTTGGGTGCGTGCACACCAGCACCTCTGGGATTTTTGGTCTCCAGCTAGACCGGGTGTCTATGTTGAAGACTCCACCTATGTCTTTCCCTCCACTCTCCTGTAAGTAAGGGACATGCCACAAGGTGCCTGGGGACAAAGAGAATATATGGAGAGAAGTGGGGCACTGGGAAACCCATCAGGGGAGGAATGAGGATGGTCTATCCTGCTCGGTTAAGAATGTTGAGAGAGCATCCAGGCAGAAGCTGAGGACTTTTCTCTCTCCACAGCCATAGCAAGATGGGAGCCTGAAGCTACTCTATGAGCATCGGGCCTGCTTGTGAAGCCAGGTTGGGTTGTGAGCTTGTCCTCTGTTACCACCCAGACCTACAGCTCTGTCCTCCACCCCTGTCACAATGTGAGCAGGGTTTTCACACCACACTATGGAATCAGCATTCAGAGCCTGTGTCCATGCTATGGGGCTACTGATATAAGGGTTTCTTTGCAGCTGACATCTCACTGCTCCATAACAGTGATCTTTTTCAGATGTGTCTGTAGACAAAGTACTCCCTATCTCATAAACAATGAGTTGTTTTTCCACACTAGCTCCAATAATGAAAATTTGAATGAAAGGGGTTCAAAGGCTTTGAAAAAAGAAAAGTACCTATAATTGCATTAGTTTCATCCACTGCTGAATTTGGCTAATGTTGGCTTTTGAAAGTTAGGTATGCTATCTCTGTTCAGCTTTGTGGCAGATGATGTTGACTTAGGAGCTTGAAGTCAGCCACACTGCTAGTGTTTACACCATTGGCATGAGCAAATACTTCAAATCAATTTTGTATCATCTTGGTGGAAAGAATTTGAAAATTACAAGCACCTTGCTTCTGGGAAGAGTCACAAAAATCAAGCACTCAGAGCAAAAAAGTAATCAAATCACTCGAATGAAGCACAGAATTCTGGGACTTGAGAACGGCCTCAAAAGTGAGATTCACCATATTCCTTTAATGAGCATTCTCCTGATTATTTTGAAATAGTCAGAAATCAATGTTCTCCTCAAGATGGGTTGACTTAAGAGCACAATAACAAGAAAATTGAATTTAGGATTGGAGGGCGCAGGATTAATTTTGACCTTCATCACTGATTTGAATAATAATAAAATTGTATCAAACCTTTGGACACTAGACCAGGGCATTGTCATCTACAGACCTCATGCTCAATAACTCCACAGTAGGGTTCCAAAAGAAAAATCACAGAATTATAATCTCACAATGTTTAAGTTAGCTCATGATTAGAATGTGTTCTAGCCGTCCAAGGCCACATGTGACCCAAGTATAAGTTAGACATGCCAGTTCGAGTTAATCTTCTAAGCCTTAGTATCTACAACACTACTCTAATGAGGTTGACTGTATCTCGTCCTGTTTGTGGAAACTGAGCACTATATGAAACATAAAATACAGAGCACTTGGTAAGCACCAGGCAATAGCACAGATCGGGGAAATGTGGGAGCCATCTTGTGGAACAGATCAAGACTTCTTGGCTCTTGTTAAGGGGATTTCCGTCCCTCCAGGTGGACCTAACATTTCTCCTTTATTAACTTCATTTCATCTTTACCAGCTGCTGTGATCCATGCCAGCTCAGCAGAGGAACTGTGAGACAGCACAGGCTGATGAGGGGCTCCATCATCCTGGATGGCCCTCCCATCTGGGGTGCCAGGGATGACTCCCTCGGATGTTATCACAGCCAGATGTTGGAAAGCATAACTGCTCTAGAAACTTTTCCAGCTGTTTGATCTTTGATCACTGGGAGTTCTCTAGATTGCTAAAGAAACAAATCTTATTAACTGTGCTGGAAGCACGTTTTCTTCTCCTCTAAGACCTCTAGAGAACGAAGTAATTGTTGCAGGAATCCTAAGGGAACGAGCCATGCAGAAGAAGGTTAGAGGGCTATGTTCTGGCTGCTATTGCCACATAACAAATAACTCCACCATGCAAAGACTTCAAAGAGTCAGCATTGGAATAAATTTGATCTTAAATGTCCCTCAAAGTCCATGTTGGAAAGGTATGGTCTCTAGCCTGTGGCTTTATAGAACTGAAGGGATAAGGAAGTCAGGTTGTTGAGAACATGCTCTTAAAAGGGGGTACTGGAAACTCACTCCCAACTCGTCTCTCACTTTGCTTTCTGACTGCCACAAGGGAAAGAGTGCTCCTCTATAACATGATTCCCATGTGATGTTCTATCTCACTACAGGCCTAAAGGAAGTGATCAACCAAGAAACCAGGGACTGAAGTAATCCTTTCTTCCTTTTAAGTTTATTGTCTCGGGTACTTTGTCCCAGTGGTGGGACTTACAGCGTCCTCACAGATTCTGAGTTAGGGACTTAGACAGAAAGAAGGTTTGGCTCTATGTGTTCATCAGTTCTAAAACTTCATCAAGGAAAATGCAACAGCTGGGGTCCAGTAGCCAGGGACTGAAATCATCTGAAGCCACCTTCTCTCTCATCTGCCAGTCAGCCGGGACCTCAGCCTTCATCTGGGTTGTCAGCCAGAGAATCTGTGTGTCCTTTCTGTGTGGACTTCCTCACAGCATGATAGTCTCAGGCTTCTCAAGTCTCAGCTGGAGGGAGAATGTCCTCATGGGTGCCCAGCCAGAACCTCTGCAACCTGACTTCAGCCGTCGCTCCACTCCTCCATGGTGGCCTTCTGTCCTCTATTCCTTCCAAGCATGCTGGGAGCATTGCCCAGATGCAAGCGGAGGGGAATTAGATGGCACTTGTTGAAGGGAAGGTGCCAAGGGATCAAGAAAAACATGCAGAATAGGAAGTTTCAGTAGTGCTGTTCTTGGAAAACAATTTGTCATAGGCAACAGCAGATTTCTCTCATACCCAGGCCTTCTTGCTACCCATCTCTGTGATGAAGATGGCTACAGTGTCTGAACTTGGCCAAGAAGGCCTTCTGGACATCTGCCTCCCTCCGAGAATGAGACTGGTTCAGGGTCACCATTCATTCATGATATTCCCATTAAAGGGGTTTTGTAAGCAGCTTAAGGCTAACACCATGGCTCATCTGGATTCTCCCTCCCAGATTCACCCTGCTCCCAGCACAGAACAGCCCAAGAAACAAGACTGGATAGGATTTTCAGATTAGCCAGATCCTTGAAGAATGTAGTGACAAGCCTAAGAAATGTCACACTGGGCTCATGAGTGCAGGGGTTGCTCTAAGGGGTTTGATATTCATTTAATCTTCTGGGAGGTTTAAACTTCAATATTGTTCCCATTGTACAGGTAGAGAAGTTGAGGCACAGGCAGGTTTATGACTTGCCTACACCCAGTTAAAAAGGATCTGGCAAACCCTGAACCAGCAATTTCTTAGTACTTTTTGTTTATTTATTGCTTGTGATGCTGGAAGAATGAGCACGGGTCCCCATGCATGTTAAGCAGACACTCTGTCACCAGGCTGTACCCTAAGTCTAGAGTCAGCAATATCTACACAACATGCTAGTATGTCTCTCACAATGAGGGGCCCTTACCAAAGGAATATAGTTCACTGAATGTTGAGTGGTGTCTCTGCTACCTCTAACATCACCTCCTGAAATCCTAGAGATCCCTGTCACCATCTGTTAACACAAAGGAAACATCACAGGTTTCTGAAAGTCTTTCCACACCTGCTGCTATACACTTTGTCTTGTCTTCCCAGGTGGACCAAAGCTAAACCTTGTATGATGTAAACTTTTATGGTCTTCCTGAAAGAGCTTAATGGGAAATTTCAAAAGTTGTTAAGGACCTCAAATCCTAGGACCAAAGACTATAAACTAGAAGCATCTCAAATCATTCATCCTAGGAATGTACTCTGGCCTCTCCAGGATACCAGATCCTGGGTTAGTCATTGACTATCAATGTGGCTGATGGCATCCTCCATGGAGCTAATAGGCTAAAGAGCCCAAGGCAGTTGTGGCTCAAGGTGAATCTAAGTAGAAGCAGCCAGAGTATGGTGTAGACCCAAGGGTGCCCAGACGAGGCCAGGCAGGCAGGCATGGTTCCATCCAGGCCAGATCCCTTGAAAGCCTCCCTGTTGTCATGCTTGACACTCATGCAGGCAGCATACTTGTGTTCCTCTTGACTAGCTTACCTTCCCTAGCATTCACAAAGATCAGCTAGGGTCAAGGGTCAAAAGCCCCTGTATAGTTCTGCCCTGTCTGGGGAGACGACTCTGAAAGGATAGACACAGGTCTACCAGCAGACCCCAGAGCACGGAGACATTATGCGCTGCCTGTGGAGCTTGGGGTGCAATGAGTGAGTACAGGACCTAACTTTACAGAGATTATCAACAATCATGTGATTCCTATGTTGTAATGTTAGCCAGCCCTAAGGCTTAGTCCCTGGTACAGCTCCAAATTCTGCGTGTGAGGGACACAGAATTCCAGTCCTCGGCCTTTTCTGGCCTACTTTCACCGTCAGCTGAGAAGAAAGAAATAAGGGCAGATGACACCAGAATGGCACCCTCACATCCTCCCCTGTCATTTCACTCAGTGTTTAAAGCAGCAGGATGAAGAGGAATATCACTGGTGTCTCTCCCTTCAATACAACCAATGCTAGAGTCGGGTACATTTCCTCCTAAAAGGTTCCTAAAAGGAAAAAGGCCCAGCGAGGTGGGCCTAAAATAAAATAGGAGAAAAAGGAAAAAAGGCTACAAATTGGAGCTATCCATATGCCTGGGAGCTGACCACTCCATCAAAAATAGGGATAGTATTATTAAAATAAAAATGGCTTCCATTCGTTCCAGCCTGGTGAGCTATTGGCTAGCTGAAAGAATTTTGGTGTTACATTTGTATCCCAAAGCCTCACTCCAAAGATGGAGCAGTTTTGTTTACATGGAAATCTGCTCCTAGAGGCTGGGGAGATGGCTTAGCAGGTTGAGGGTTTGCTACACAAGCACAAGGACCTGAGTTCAGATCCCCATCATCCACATAAAAGCTGGGTCCAGCCGTGTGCTCCTGCAGTCCAGCACTGGGAAAGCAGAGACCGTAGGATTACTGTCTGCTCACTAGTCAGTCAATCAATTAGCTCCACACTCAAGGAGCAACTCTGTCACAAAACATGAGGTGGCAAACAGAAGCTGGGAGTGTTTAGAGACTGGAGTCCACCAAGCCAACTTCAGGCATATGGGATGTGAAATACAACAGAAGGCTGGGCTGGATAACCCCAGGTCCTACCCCACCATGCTACCTCTCACCCCTGGAACAAGTTGCTCTAAGACTCTAGAATCTTGGTATTTCTCATGAGCCAACTCAACACTGTTGTTCTGTGCTTCCTAGTTCACTCCACATGACTTAGCACCAGCTAAGCTTCTACGTCTGTGGCGTCTCTCACACATGTGCAATTCCCCTGTGGAATCAGTTATCCGGAGCTTAACTCCGAAGCAGAGTTCCATGGCTATTGTTTGATGGACAGTGGGAGCCTTTGTTGTTATTGTGCTGTGTACAATCTCATTTGCCCCTTATCACTGAGAGCTTGACGAATCTGCTTCAAGGGACAAAGGTGACACCAGAACAGATTCGTGGAAAACGTCAATCGCAACTGACAAAGCCAACACAGTTTCACAACTACGCACTAAAGCAGCAGCTTGCGACACGGACTTGCTTTATTTCACTCTTGTTGGTGTTGTTCATTTTCTATAGAGTGACTAGTCTGAATTTAAAACATTCTGACTTCACCAGATTGCTGCATGCCCAGAGAGAAGCGGGGTGGCGGGGGGGGGGG